>NW_027476260.1:0-300000 GCF_051020955.1 Megalopta genalis | reverse complement strand
GCATTGATTTGAAGCTAAATCATGCGATTCGCATTGATTTGAATCTAATTCATGTGTTTCGCATGTATTTGAAGCTACGCCTTCTACTTTGCATGAATTTGTAACCAAATCATGTGTTTCGCTTGGATTTGAAGCTAACTCGATTATTTCGCATGCAGTTGCAGCGAAATCATTTATATCACAAGTATTTGAATCTGAACCATTTGATTAGCTTGGATTCGAAGATTACCCTTCTTCTTCGCATTGATTTGAATCTAACTCATGTGTTTCGCTTGGATTTGAAGCTAACTCGATTATTTCGCATGCAGTTGAAGCAAAATCATGTATATCACAAGTATTTGAATCAGAACCATTTGATTAGCATGGATTCGAAGATCACCCTTCTTTTTCGCATTGGTTTGAAGCTAAATAATGTGTTTCGCTTGGATTTTAAGCTAACTCGTTCGTTTCACATGCAGTTGAAGTTAAATCATGAATACCACAAGTATTTGAAGCTAAACGAATTGTTCCGCATGGATTTGAAGATAAGCCTCCTACTTCGCATTGATTTGATGCTAAATCATGTCTTTCGCATGGATTTGAAGCTAACTCGTTTGTATCGCATGATGTTGAAGCTAAATCATGTATATGACAAGTATTTGAAGCTAAACCATTTGATTAGCATGGATTCGAAGATCACTCTTCTTCTTCGCATTGATTTGAAGTTAAATCATGTTTTTC
Source organism: Megalopta genalis (assembly GCF_051020955.1). Lineage (NCBI taxonomy): Eukaryota > Metazoa > Arthropoda > Insecta > Hymenoptera > Halictidae > Megalopta > Megalopta genalis. The sequence goes on along the minus strand of NW_027476260.1, from coordinate 299,280 downwards.
GCATGGATTTGAATCTAACTCGTTTGTTTCGCATGCAGTTGAAGCTAAATCATGTATATCACAAGTGTGTGAAGCTAAACCATTTGTTTCGCATGGATTCGAAGATAACCCTTCTACTTCGCATTGATTTGAAGTTAAGTCATGTGCTTCCCCTGGATTTGAAGCTCTCTCGTTTGTCTCTCATGCAGTTGAAGCTAAATCCTGTACATCACAAGTATTTCAAGCTAAAACAGTTGTTTCGCATGGATTTGAAAGCAAGCCTTCTTCTTCGCATTGATTTGAAGTTAAACAATGTGTTTCGCTTGGTTTTGAAGCGAAGCCATCTAATTCGCTTTGATTTGAATCTAAATCATGTGTTTCGCATGGATTTGAAGCTAACTCGTTTACTTCGCATGCAGTTGAAGCTAAATCATGTATGTCACAAGTATTTGAAGCTAAAACATTTGATTCGCATGGATTTGAAACTCAGCATTCTACTTCGCATTGATTTGAGGCTAAATCATGTGTTCCCAATGGATTTGAAGCTAACTCGTTTGTTTCGCATGCAGTTGAAGCTAAATTATGTATATCACAAGCATTTGAAGCTAAACCATTTGTTTCGCATGGATATGAAACCACGCCTTCTACTTCGCATTGATTTGAGGCTAAATAATTTGTTTCGCTTGGATTTTAAGCTAACTCGTTTGTTTCACATGCAGTTGAAGTTAAATCATGAATATCACAAGTATTTGAAGCTAAACGAATTGTTTCGCATGGATTTGAAGATAACCCTCCTACTTCGCGTTGACTTGATGCTAAATCACGCGTTTCGCGTGGAGTTGAGGATAGCTCCTTTGTTTCGCATGCAGTTGAAGCTAAATGATGTATATCACTATTGTTTGAAGCTAAACCGTTTGTTTTGCATGGATTCGAAGATAATCCTTCTACTTCGCATTGATTTGAAGCTAAATCATGTGTTTCGCATGGATTTGAAGCTAACTCGTTTGTTTCGCATGCAGTTGAAGCTAAATCATGTATATCGCAAGTGTTTGAAGTTAAACCATTTGTTTCGCATGGATTCGACGATCGGCTTTCTACTACGCATTGATTTGAAGCTAAATCATATTTTTCGCATTCATTTGAAGCTAACTCGTTTGTGTCGCATGCAGTTGAAGCTAAATCATGTATATCACAGGTGTTTGACGTTAATCCATTTGTTTCGCATGGATTCGAAGATAACCCTTCTAGTTCGCATTGATTTGAAGCTAAATCATGTGTTTCGCATGGATTCGAAGATCAGCCTTCTACTACCCATTGATTTGAAGCTAAATCATGTGTTTCGCTTGGATTTGAAGCGAACTCGTTTGTTTCGCATGCAGTTGAAGCTAAATTATGTATATTACAAGTATTTGAAGCTAAACCATTTGTTTCGCATGGATTTGAAACTACGCCTTCTACTTCGCATTGATTTGAAGCTAAATAATTTGTTTTGCTTGTATTTGAAGCTAAGCCTTCTAATTCACGTCGTTTTGACGTTAAATCATATTTTTCGCTGGATTTGATGCTAACTCGTTTGTTTCGCATGCTGTTGAACCTAAATCAAGTATATCACAAGTAATTAAAGCTAAACCATTTGTTTCGCATGGATTCGAAGATCAGCCTTCTACTTCGCATTGATTTGAAGTTAAATCATATTTTTCGCTGGATTTGAAGCTAACTTGTTTGTTTCGCATGCTGTTGAAGCTAAATCATGTATATCACAATTATTTGAATCTGAACCATTTGATTAGCATGGATTCGAAGATCACCCTTCTTCTTCGCATTGATTTGAAGCTAAATCATGTTTTTCGCATGGTTTTGAGGCTAAGTCGTTTGTTTCGCATGCAGTTGAAGCTAAATTATGTATATCACAAGTATTTGAAGCTAAACCATTTGTTTCGCATGGATTTGAAACTACGCCTTCTACTTCGCATTGATTTGAAGCTAAATAATTTGTTTTGCTTGGATTTGAAGCTAAGCCTTTTAATTCACGTCGATTTGACGTTAAATCATATTTTTCGCATGGATTTGAAGCTAACTCGTTTGTTTCGCATGCTGTTGAAGCTAAATCATGTATATCACAAGTTTTTTAATCTGAACCGTTTGTTTCGCATGGATTCGAAGATCAGACTTCTGCTTCGCATTGATTTGAAGCTAAATCATGTGTTTCACATGGATTTGAAGCTTACTCGTTTGTTTTGCATGCAGTTGAAGCTAAATCATGTATAACACAAGTATTTGAAGCTAAACCATTTGTTTCGCATGGATTCGAAGATCAGCCTTCTGCTTCGGATTGATTTGCAGCTAAATCATGTGTTTAGCATGGATTTGAAGCTAACTCGTTTATTTCGCATGCGGTTGAAGCTAAATCATGTATATCACAAGTATTTGGAGCTAAACCATTTGTTTCGCATGGATTTGAAACAACACCTTCTACTTCGCATTGATTTGAAGCTAAATAATTTGTTTCGCTTGGATTTGAAGCTAAGCCTTCTACTTCACGTCGATTTGACGTTAAATCATATTTTTCTCTGGATTTGAAGCTAACTCGTTTGTTTCGCATGCTGTTGAAGCTAAATCATGTATATCACAAGTATTTCAATCTGAACCGTTTGATTAGCATGGATTCGAAGATCACCCTTATTCTTCGCATTGATTTGAAGCTAAATCATGTGTTCCGCTTGGATTTTAAGCTAACTCGTTTGTATCACATGCAGTTGAAGGTAAATCATGTATATCACAAGTATTCGAAGCTAAACGATTTGTTTCTCTTGGATTTGAAGATAAGCCTTCTACTTCGCATTGATTTGAAGCTAAATCATGTTTTTCGCATGGTTTTTGAAGCTAACTCGTTTGTTTCGCATGCTATTGAAGCTAAATCATGTATGTCACAAGTGTTTGAAGCTAAATCATTTGTTTTGCATGGATTCGAAGATTACCCTTCTTCTTCGCACTGATTTGAAGCAAAATCATGTGTTTCGCATGGATTTGTAGCTAACTCGTTTGTTTCGCTTGCTGTTGAAGCTAAATCAAGTATGTCACAAGTATTTGAAGCTAAACCATTTGATTCGCATAGATTTGAAGCTGTGCCTTTTTCTTCGCATTTATTTGAAGCTAAATCATGTGATTTGCTTGGATTTGAAGCTATCTCGTTTCTTTCGCATGCACTTGAATATAAATCAAATATATCACAAGTATTTGAATCTAAACCGTTTGATTCGCTTGGATTTGAAGCTAAGCCTTCTACCTCCATTGATTTGAAGATAAATCATGTGTTTCGCTTGGATTTGAAGTTAACTCGTTTTTTTTCGCACGCAGTTGAAGATAAATCATGTATATCAAAAGTATTTGAAGCTAAAACATTTCAGCCGCAGGGATTTGAAGCTAATTCTTCTACTTCGCATTGATTTGAATCTGAATGATCTGTTTCGCTTGTATTTGAACCTAACTCGTTTGTTTCGCGTGCTGTTGAAGTTAAATCATGTATATCACAAGTATTTGAAGCTAAACCATTTGATTCGCATGGATTTGTAGCTAAGCCTTCTACATCGCATTTATTTGGACCTAAATCATGTGTTTCGCATGGATTTAAAGCTAACTCGATTGTTTTGCCCGCACTTGAAGCTAAATCATGTTTATCAGAGGTATTTGTAGCTAAACCATTTGTTTCGCACGGATTTGATGATAACCCTTCTAGTTCGCATTGATTTGGAGCTAAATCATGTGTTTCGCATGGATTTGAAGCTAACTCGTTTGTTTCGTATGCTGTTGAAGCTAAATCATGTATATCACAAGTATTTGAAGCTAAACCATTTTATTCCCATGGATTCGAATATAAACCTTCTCCTTCGCATTGGTTTTATTCTAAATCATGTGTTTCGCATGGATTTAAAGCTAAGTCGCTCGTTTCGCATGCAGTTGAAGCTAAACCGTGTATATCACAAGTATTTGGTGCTAAACCGTTTGTTTGGCATGGATTTGAAGCTATGCCTTCTACTTCGCAATGATTTTGAGCTGAATCATGTGTTTCGCATGGATTTGAAGCTAAGTCGTTTGTTTCGCATGCAGCTGAAGCTAAATCATGTATATCACAAGTGTTTGAAGCTAAACCATTTGTTTCGCATGGATTCGAAGATAACCCTTCTACTTCGCATTGATTTGAAGATAAATCATGTGTATCGCTTGGATTTGAAACTAAGTCGTTTGTTTCGCACGCAGTTGAAGATAAATCATGTATATCAAAAGTATTTGAAGCTAAAGCATTTCATCCGCATGGATTTTAAGCTAAGCCTTCTAGCTCGCATTGATTTCAAGCTGAATCATCTGTTTCGCTTGTATTTGAACCTAACTCGTTTGTTTCGCATGCTGTTGAAGTTAAATCATGTATATCACAAGTATTTGAAGCTAAACCATTTGATTCGCATGGATTTGAAGCTGAGCCTTATTCTTCGCATTTATTTGAAGCTAAATCATGTGATTTGCTTGGATTTGAAGCTATCTCGTTTCTTTCGCAAGCACTTGAATATAAATCAAATATATCACAAGTATTTGGAGCTAAACCGTTTGATTCGCTTGGATTTGAAGCTAAGCCTTCTACCTCGCATTGATTTGAAGATAAATCATGTGTTTCGCTTGGATTTGAAGCTAACTCATTTTTTTTCGCACGCAGTTGAAGATAAATCATGTATATCAAAAGTATTTGAAGCTAAAGCATTTCATCCGCATGGATTTGAAGGTAAGCCTTCTAGTTCGCATTGATTTGAAGCTGAATCATCTGTTTCGCTTGTATTTGAACGTAACTCGTTTGTTTCGCATACTGTTGAAGTTAAATCATGTATATCACAAGTATTTGAAGCTAAACCATTTGATTCGCAAGGATTTGAAGCTGAGCCTTATTCTTCGCATTTATTTGAAGCTAAATCATGTGATTCGCTTGGATTTGAATCTAACTCGTTTGTATCGCATGCAGTTGAATATAAATCATGTATATCACAAGTATTTGCAGCTAAACCAGTTGATTCGTACGGATTTGAAGCTAAGCCTTCTACTTGGCATTTATTTGAAGCTAAATCATGTGATTTGCTTGGATTTGAAGCTATCTCGTTTCTTTCGCAAGCACTTGAATATAAATCAAATATATCACAAGTATTTGAAGCTAAACCGTTTGATTCGCTTGGATTTGAAGCTAAGCCTTCTACCTCGCATTGATTTGAAGATAAATCATGTGTTTCGCTTGGATTTGAAGCTAACTCATTTTTTTTCGCACGCAGTTGAAGATAAATCGTGTATATCAAAAGTATTTGAAGCTAAAGCATTTCATCCGCATGGATTTGAAGCTAAGCCTTCTAGTTCGCATTGATTTGAAGCTGAATCATCTGTTTCGCTTGTATTTGAACCTAACTCCTTTGTTTCGCATGCTGTTGAAGTTAAATCATGTATATCACAAGTATTTGAAGCTAAACCATTTGATTCGCATGGATTTGAAGCTGAGCCTTATTCTTCGCATTTATTTGAAGCTAAATCATGTGATTCGCTTGGATTTGAATGTAACTCGTTTGTATCGCATGCAGTTGAATATAAATCATGTATATCACAAGTATTTGCAGCTAAACCAGTTGATTCGTACGGATTTGAAGCTAAGCCTTCTACTTCGCATTGATTTGAAGCTAAATCATGTGTTTCGCTTGGATTTGAAGCTAGCTCGTTTGTTTCGCATGCAGTTGAAGCTTATTCATGTACATCTAAATTATTTGAAGCTAAACCATTTGATTCGCATGGATTTGTAGATAAGCCTTCTACCTCGCATTGATTTGGACCTAAATCATGTGTTTCGCATGGATTTAAAGCTAACTCGATTGTTTCGCCCGCACTTGAAGCTAAATCATGTTTATCAGAGGTATTTGTAGCTAAACCATTTGTTTCGCATGAATTTGAAGATAAGCCTTCTACTTCGCATTGATTTGGAGCTAAATCATGTGTTTCGCATGGTTTTGAAGCTAAGACGTTTGTTTCGCATGCAGCTCAAGCTAAATCATGTATATCAAAAGTGTTTGAAGCTAAACCATTTGTTTCGCACGGATTTGATGATAACCCTTCTAGTTCGCATTGATTTGGAGATAAATCATGTGTTTCGCATGGATTTGAAGCTAACTCGTTTGTTTCGTATGCTGTTGAAGCTAAATCATATATATCAAAAGTATTTGAAGCTAAACCATTTTATTCCCATGGATTCGAATATAAACCTTCTCCTTCGCATTGGTTTTATTCTAAATCATGTGTTTCGCATGGATTTAAAGCTAAGTCGTTCGTTTTGCATGCAGTTGAAGCTAAACCGTGTATATCACAAGTATTTGGTGCTAAACCGTTTGTTTGGCATGGATTTAAAGTTATGCCTTCTACTTCGCGTTGATTTTGAGCTAAATCATGTGTTTCGCATGGATTTGAAGCTATGTCGTTTGTTTCGCATGCAGCTGAATCTAAATCATGTATATCACAAGTGTTTGAAGCTAAACCATTTGTTTCGCATGGATTCGAAGATAACCCTTCTACTTCGCATTGATTTGAAGATAAATCATGTGTTTCGCTTGGATTTGAAGCTAACTCGTTTGTTTCGCACGCAGTGGAAGATAAATCATGTATATCAAAAGTATTTGAAGCTAAAGCATTTGATCCGCATGGATTTGAAGCTAAGCCTTCTATTTCACATTGATTTGAAGCTGAATCATCTGTTTCGCATGTATTTGAACCTAACTCGTTTGTTTCGCATGCTGTTGAAGTTAAATCACGTATATCACAAGTATTTGCAGCTATACCATTTGATTCGCATGGATTTGAAGCTGAGCCTTATTCTTCGCATTTATTTGAAGCTATATCATGTGATTTGCTTGGATTTGAAGCTATCTCGTTTCTTTCGCAAGCACTTGAATATAAATCAAATATATCACAAGTATTTGAAGCTAAACCGTTTGATTCGCTTGGATTTGAAGCTAAGCCTTCTATCTCGCATTGATTTGAAGATAAATCATGTGTTTCGCTTGGATTTGAAGCTAACTGGTTTTTTTCGCACGCAGTTGAAGATAAATCATGTATATCAAAAGTATTTGAAGCTAAAGCATTTCATTCGCATGGATTTGAAGCTAAGCCTTCTAGCTCGCATTGATTTCAAGCTGAATCATCTGTTTCGCTTGTATTTGAACCCAACTCGTTGTTTCGCATGCTGTTGAAGTTAAATCATGTATATCACAAGTATTTGAAGCTAAACCATTTGATTCGCATGGATTTGAAGCTGAGCCTTATTCTTCGCATTTATTTGAAGCTAAATCATGTGATTCGCTTGGATTTGAATCTAACTCGTTTGTATCGCATGCAGTTGAATATAAATCATGTATATCACAAGTATTTGCAGCTAAACCAGTTGATTCGTACGGATTTGAAGCTAAGCCTTCTACTTCGCATTTATTTGAAGCTAAATCATGTGATTTGCTTGGATTTGAAGCTATCTCGTTTCTTTCACAAGCAGTTGAATATAAATCAAATATATCACAAGTATTTGAAGCTAAACCGTTTGATTCGCTTGGATTTGAAGCTAAGCCTTCTACCTCGCATTGATTTGAAGATAAATCATGTGTTTCGCTTGGATTTGAAGCTAACTCATTTTTTTTCGCACGCAGTTGAAGATAAATCATGTATATCAAAAGTATTTGAAGCTAAAGCATTTCATCCGCATGGATTTGAAGCTAAGCCTTCTAGTTCGCAATGATTTGAAGCTGAATCATCTGTTTCGCTTGTATTTGAACCTAACTCGTTTGTTTCGCATGCTGTTGAAGTTAAATCATGTATATCACAAGTATTTGAAGCTAAACCATTTGATTCGCATGGATTTGAAGCTGAGCCATATTCTTCGCATTTATTTGAAGCTAAATCATGTGATTCGCTTGGATTTGAATCTAACTCGTTTGTATTGCATGCAGTTGAATATAAATCATGTATATCACAAGTATTTGCAGCTAAACCAGTTGATTCGTACGGATTTGAAGCTAAGCCTTCTACTTCGCATTTATTTGAAGCTAAATCATGTGATTTGCTTGGATTTGAAGCTAGCTCGTTTGTTTCGCATGCAGTTGAAGCTAAATCATGTACATCAAAATTATTTGAAGCTAAACCATTTGATTCGCTTGGATTTGAAGCTAAGCCTTCTACCTCGCATTGATTTGAAGATAAATCATGTGATTCGCTTGGATTTGAAGCTAACTCATTTTTTTTCGCACGCAGTTGAAGATAAATCGTGTATATCAAAAGTATTTGAAGCTAAAGCATTTCATCCGCATGGATTTGAAGCTAAGCCTTCTAGTTCGCATTGATTTGAAGCTGAATCATCTGTTTCGCTTGTATTTGAACCTAACTCCTTTGTTTCGCATGCTGTTGAAGTTAAATCATGTATATCACAAGTATTTGAAGCTAAACCATTTGATTCGCATGGATTTGAAGCTGAGCCTTATTCTTCGCATTTATTTGAAGCTAAATCATGTGATTCGCTTGGATTTGAATGTAACTCGTTTGTATCGCATGCAGTTGAATATAAATCATGTATATCACAAGTATTTGCAGCTAAACCAGTTGATTCGTACGGATTTGAAGCTAAGCCTTCTACTTCGCATTGATTTGAAGCTAAATCATGTGTTTCGCTTGGATTTGAAGCTAGCTCGTTTGTTTCGCATGCAGTTGAAGCTTATTCATGTACATCTAAATTATTTGAAGCTAAACCATTTGATTCGCATGGATTTGAAGCTAAGCCTTCTATTTCACATTGATTTGAAGCTGAATCATCTGTTTCGCATGTATTTGAACCTAACTCGTTTGTTTCGCATGCTGTTGAAGTTAAATCACGTATATCACAAGTATTTGCAGCTATACCATTTGATTCGCATGGATTTGAAGCTGAGCCTTATTCTTCGCATTTATTTGAAGCTATATCATGTGATTTGCTTGGATTTGAAGCTATCTCGTTTCTTTCGCAAGCACTTGAATATAAATCAAATATATCACAAGTATTTGAAGCTAAACCGTTTGATTCGCTTGGATTTGAAGCTAAGCCTTCTATCTCGCATTGATTTGAAGATAAATCATGTGTTTCGCTTGGATTTGAAGCTAACTCGTTTTTTTCGCACGCAGTTGAAGATAAATCATGTATATCAAAAGTATTTGAAGCTAAAGCATTTCATTCGCATGGATTTGAAGCTAAGCCTTCTAGCTCGCATTGATTTCAAGCTGAATCATCTGTTTCGCTTGTATTTGAACCCAACTCGTTGTTTCGCATGCTGTTGAAGTTAAATCATGTATATCACAAGTATTTGAAGCTAAACCATTTGATTCGCATGGATTTGAAGCTGAGCCTTATTCTTCGCATTTATTTGAAGCTAAATCATGTGATTCGCTTGGATTTGAATCTAACTCGTTTGTATCGCATGCAGTTGAATATAAATCATGTATATCACAAGTATTTGCAGCTAAACCAGTTGATTCGTACGGATTTGAAGCTAAGCCTTCTACTTCGCATTTATTTGAAGCTAAATCATGTGATTTGCTTGGATTTGAAGCTATCTCGTTTCTTTCACAAGCACTTGAATATAAATCAAATATATCACAAGTATTTGAAGCTAAACCGTTTGATTCGCTTGGATTTGAAGCTAAGCCTTCTACCTCGCATTGATTTGAAGATAAATCATGTGTTTCGCTTGGATTTGAAGCTAACTCATTTTCTTTCGCACGCAGTTGAAGATAAATCATGTATATCAAAAGTATTTGAAGCTAAAGCATTTCATCCGCATGGATTTGAAGCTAAGCCTTCTAGTTCGCATTGATTTGAAGCTGAATCATCTGTTTCGCTTGTATTTGAACCTAACTCGTTTGTTTCGCATGCTGTTGAAGTTAAATCATGTATATCACAAGTATTTGAAGCTAAACCATTTGATTCGCATGGATTTGAAGCTGAGCCATATTCTTCGCATTTATTTGAAGCTAAATCATGTGATTCGCTTGGATTTGAATCTAACTCGTTTGTATTGCATGCAGTTGAATATAAATCATGTATATCACAAGTATTTGCAGCTAAACCAGTTGATTCGTACGGATTTGAAGCTAAGCCTTCTACTTCGCATTTATTTGAAGCTAAATCATGTGATTTGCTTGGATTTGAAGCTATCTCGTTTCTTTCACAAGCACTTGAATATAAATCAAATATATCACAAGTATTTGAAGCTAAACCGTTTGATTCGCTCGGATTTGAAGCTAAGCCTTCTACCTCGCATTGATTTGAAGATAAATCATGTGTTTCGCTTGGATTTGAAGCTAACTCATTTTTTTTCGCACGCAGTTGAAGATAAATCATGTATATCAAAAGTATTTGAAGCTAAAGCATTTCATCCGCATGGATTTGAAGCTAAGCCTTCTAGTTCGCATTGATTTGAAGCTGAATCATCTGTTTCGCTTGTATTTGAACCTAACTCGTTTGTTTCGCATGCTGTTGAAGTTAAATCATGTATATCACAAGTATTTGAAGCTAAACCATTTGATTCGCATGGATTTGAAGCTGAGCCATATTCTTCGCATTTATTTGAAGCTAAATCATGTGATTCGCTTGGATTTGAATCTAACTCGTTTGTATTGCATGCAGTTGAATATAAATCATGTATATCACAAGTATTTGCAGCTAAACCAGTTGATTCGTACGGATTTGAAGCTAAGCCTTCTACTTCGCATTTATTTGAAGCTAAATCATGTGATTTGCTTGGATTTGAAGCTATCTCGTTTCTTTCACAAGCACTTGAATATAAATCAAATATATCACAAGTATTTGAAGCTAAACCGTTTGATTCGCTTGGATTTGAAGCTAAGCCTTCTACCTCGCATTGATTTGAAGATAAATCATGTGTTTCGCTTGGATTTGAAGCTAACTCATTTTTTTTCGCACGCTGTTGAAGATAAATCATGAATATCAAAAGTATTTGAAGCTAAAGCATTTCATCCGCATGGATTTGAAGCTAAGCCTTCTAGTTCGCATTGATTTGAAGCTGAATCATCTGTTTCGCTTGTATTTGAACCTAACTCGTTTGTTTCGCATGCTGTTGAAGTTAAATCATGTATATCACAAGTATTTGAAGCTAAACCATTTGATTCGCATGGATTTGAAGCTGAACCTTATTCTTCGCATTTATTTGAAGCTAAATCATGTGATTCGCTTGGATTTGAATCTAACTCGTTTGTATCGCATGCAGTTGAATATAAATCATGTATATCACAAGTATTTGCAGCTAAACCAGTTGATTCGTACGGATTTGAAGCTAAGCTTTCTACTTCGCATTTATTTGAAGCTAAATCATGTGATTTGCTTGGATTTGAAGCTAGCTCGTTTGTTTCGCATGCAGTTGAAGCTAAATCATGTACATCAAAATTATTTGAAGCTAAACCATTTGATTCGCTTGGATTTGAAGCTAAGCCTTCTACCTCGCATTGATTTGAAGATAAATCATGTGTTTCGCTTGGATTTGAAGCTAACTCATTTTTTTTCGCACGCAGTTGAAGATAAATCGTGTATATCAAAAGTATTTGAAGCTAAAGCATTTCATCCGCATGGATTTGAAGCTAAGCCTTCTAGTTCGCATTGATTTGAAGCTGAATCATCTGTTTCGCTTGTATTTGAACCTAACTCCTTTGTTTCGCATGCTGTTGAAGTTAAATCATGTATATCACAAGTATTTGAAGCTAAACCATTTGATTCGCATGGATTTGAAGCTGAGCCTTATTCTTCGCATTTATTTGAAGCTAAATCATGTGATTCGCTTGGATTTGAATGTAACTCGTTTGTATCGCATGCAGTTGAATATAAATCATGTATATCACAAGTATTTGCAGCTAAACCAGTTGATTCGTACGGATTTGAAGCTAAGCCTTCTACTTCGCATTGATTTGAAGCTAAATCATGTGTTTCGCTTGGATTTGAAGCTAGCTCGTTTGTTTCGCATGCAGTTGAAGCTTATTCATGTACATCTAAATTATTTGAAGCTAAACCATTTGATTCGCATGGATTTGAAGCTAAGCCTTCTATTTCACATTGATTTGAAGCTGAATCATCTGTTTCGCATGTATTTGAACCTAACTCGTTTGTTTCGCATGCTGTTGAAGTTAAATCACGTATATCACAAGTATTTGCAGCTATACCATTTGATTCGCATGGATTTGAAGCTGAGCCTTATTCTTCGCATTTATTTGAAGCTATATCATGTGATTTGCTTGGATTTGAAGCTATCTCGTTTCTTTCGCAAGCACTTGAATATAAATCAAATATATCACAAGTATTTGAAGCTAAACCGTTTGATTCGCTTGGATTTGAAGCTAAGCCTTCTATCTCGCATTGATTTGAAGATAAATCATGTGTTTCGCTTGGATTTGAAGCTAACTCGTTTTTTTCGCACGCAGTTGAAGATAAATCATGTATATCAAAAGTATTTGAAGCTAAAGCATTTCATTCGCATGGATTTGAAGCTAAGCCTTCTAGCTCGCATTGATTTCAAGCTGAATCATCTGTTTCGCTTGTATTTGAACCCAACTCGTTGTTTCGCATGCTGTTGAAGTTAAATCATGTATATCACAAGTATTTGAAGCTAAACCATTTGATTCGCATGGATTTGAAGCTGAGCCTTATTCTTCGCATTTATTTGAAGCTAAATCATGTGATTCGCTTGGATTTGAATCTAACTCGTTTGTATCGCATGCAGTTGAATATAAATCATGTATATCACAAGTATTTGCAGCTAAACCAGTTGATTCGTACGGATTTGAAGCTAAGCCTTCTACTTCGCATTTATTTGAAGCTAAATCATGTGATTTGCTTGGATTTGAAGCTATCTCGTTTCTTTCACAAGCACTTGAATATAAATCAAATATATCACAAGTATTTGAAGCTAAACCGTTTGATTCGCTTGGATTTGAAGCTAAGCCTTCTACCTCGCATTGATTTGAAGATAAATCATGTGTTTCGCTTGGATTTGAAGCTAACTCATTTTCTTTCGCACGCAGTTGAAGATAAATCATGTATATCAAAAGTATTTGAAGCTAAAGCATTTCATCCGCATGGATTTGAAGCTAAGCCTTCTAGTTCGCATTGATTTGAAGCTGAATCATCTGTTTCGCTTGTATTTGAACCTAACTCGTTTGTTTCGCATGCTGTTGAAGTTAAATCATGTATATCACAAGTATTTGAAGCTAAACCATTTGATTCGCATGGATTTGAAGCTGAGCCATATTCTTCGCATTTATTTGAAGCTAAATCATGTGATTCGCTTGGATTTGAATCTAACTCGTTTGTATTGCATGCAGTTGAATATAAATCATGTATATCACAAGTATTTGCAGCTAAACCAGTTGATTCGTACGGATTTGAAGCTAAGCCTTCTACTTCGCATTTATTTGAAGCTAAATCATGTGATTTGCTTGGATTTGAAGCTATCTCGTTTCTTTCACAAGCACTTGAATATAAATCAAATATATCACAAGTATTTGAAGCTAAACCGTTTGATTCGCTCGGATTTGAAGCTAAGCCTTCTACCTCGCATTGATTTGAAGATAAATCATGTGTTTCGCTTGGATTTGAAGCTAACTCATTTTTTTTCGCACGCAGTTGAAGATAAATCATGTATATCAAAAGTATTTGAAGCTAAAGCATTTCATCCGCATGGATTTGAAGCTAAGCCTTCTAGTTCGCATTGATTTGAAGCTGAATCATCTGTTTCGCTTGTATTTGAACCTAACTCGTTTGTTTCGCATGCTGTTGAAGTTAAATCATGTATATCACAAGTATTTGAAGCTAAACCATTTGATTCGCATGGATTTGAAGCTGAGCCATATTCTTCGCATTTATTTGAAGCTAAATCATGTGATTCGCTTGGATTTGAATCTAACTCGTTTGTATTGCATGCAGTTGAATATAAATCATGTATATCACAAGTATTTGCAGCTAAACCAGTTGATTCGTACGGATTTGAAGCTAAGCCTTCTACTTCGCATTTATTTGAAGCTAAATCATGTGATTTGCTTGGATTTGAAGCTATCTCGTTTCTTTCACAAGCACTTGAATATAAATCAAATATATCACAAGTATTTGAAGCTAAACCGTTTGATTCGCTTGGATTTGAAGCTAAGCCTTCTACCTCGCATTGATTTGAAGATAAATCATGTGTTTCGCTTGGATTTGAAGCTAACTCATTTTTTTTCGCACGCTGTTGAAGATAAATCATGAATATCAAAAGTATTTGAAGCTAAAGCATTTCATCCGCATGGATTTGAAGCTAAGCCTTCTAGTTCGCATTGATTTGAAGCTGAATCATCTGTTTCGCTTGTATTTGAACCTAACTCGTTTGTTTCGCATGCTGTTGAAGTTAAATCATGTATATCACAAGTATTTGAAGCTAAACCATTTGATTCGCATGGATTTGAAGCTGAACCTTATTCTTCGCATTTATTTGAAGCTAAATCATGTGATTCGCTTGGATTTGAATCTAACTCGTTTGTATCGCATGCAGTTGAATATAAATCATGTATATCACAAGTATTTGCAGCTAAACCAGTTGATTCGTACGGATTTGAAGCTAAGCTTTCTACTTCGCATTTATTTGAAGCTAAATCATGTGATTTGCTTGGATTTGAAGCTAGCTCGTTTGTTTCGCATGCAGTTGAAGCTAAATCATGTACATCAAAATTATTTGAAGCTAAACCATTTGATTCGCTTGGATTTGAAGCTAAGCCTTCTACCTCGCATTGATTTGAAGATAAATCATGTGTTTCGCTTGGATTTGAAGCTAACTCATTTTTTTTCGCACGCAGTTGAAGATAAATCGTGTATATCAAAAGTATTTGAAGCTAAAGCATTTCATCCGCATGGATTTGAAGCTAAGCCTTCTAGTTCGCATTGATTTGAAGCTGAATCATCTGTTTCGCTTGTATTTGAACCTAACTCCTTTGTTTCGCATGCTGTTGAAGTTAAATCATGTATATCACAAGTATTTGAAGCTAAACCATTTGATTCGCATGGATTTGAAGCTGAGCCTTATTCTTCGCATTTATTTGAAGCTAAATCATGTGATTCGCTTGGATTTGAATGTAACTCGTTTGTATCGCATGCAGTTGAATATAAATCATGTATATCACAAGTATTTGCAGCTAAACCAGTTGATTCGTACGGATTTGAAGCTAAGCCTTCTACTTCGCATTGATTTGAAGCTAAATCATGTGTTTCGCTTGGATTTGAAGCTAGCTCGTTTGTTTCGCATGCTGTTGAAGCTTATTCATGTACATCTAAATTATTTGAAGCTAAACCATTTGATTCGCATGGATTTGTAGATAAGCCTTCTACCTCGCATTGATTTGGACCTAAATCATGTGTTTCGCATGGATTTAAAGCTAACTCGATTGTTTCGCCCGCACTTGAAGCTAAATCATGTTTATCAGAGGTATTTGTAGCTAAACCATTTGTTTCGCATGAATTTGAAGATAAGCCTTCTACTTCGCATTGATTTGGAGCTAAATCATGTGTTTCGCATTGTTTTGAAGCTAAGACGTTTGTTTCGCATGCAGCTCAAGCTAAATCATGTATATCAAAAGTGTTTGAAGCTAAACCATTTGTTTCGCACGGATTTGATGATAACCCTTCTAGTTCGCATTGATTTGGAGATAAATCATGTGTTTCGCATGGATTTGAAGCTAACTCGTTTGTTTCGTATGCTGTTGAAGCTAAATCATATATATCACAAGTATTTGAAGCTAAACCATTTTATTCCCATGGATTCGAATATAAACCTTCTCCTTCGCATTGGTTTTATTCTAAATCATGTGTTTCGCATGGATTTAAAGCTAAGTCGTTCGTTTCGCATGCATTTGAAGCTAAACCGTGTATATCACAAGTATTTGGTGCTAAACCGTTTGTTTGGCATGGATTTAAAGTTATGCCTTCTACTTCGCATTGATTTGAAGCTAAATCACGTGCTCGCATGGATTTGAATCTAACTCGTTTGTTTCGCACGCTGTTGAAGCTAAATCAAGTGTATCACAAGTATTTGAAGCTAAACCATTTGCTTCGCATGGATTCGAAGATCAGCCTTCTACTTCGCTTTTATTAGATGCTAAATCATGTGTGTCGCATGGATTTGAAGCTAACTCGTTTGTTTCGCATGCTGTTGAAGCTGAATCATGCATATCACAAGTATTTGAAGCTATATCATTTGTTTCGCATGGATTCGAAGATAAACCTTCCAATTCGCATTGATTTGGAGCTAAATCATGTGTTACGCATGGATTTGAAGCTAATTCGATTGTTTCGCATGTTGTTGAAGCTAACTCAAGTGTATCACAAGTATTTGAAGTTAAACAATTTGTTTCGCATAGATTCGAAGATAATCCATATACTTCGCATTGATTTGAAGCTAAATCATGTGTTTCGCATGGATTTGACTCTAACTCGTTTGTTTCGCATGCTGTTGAAGCTAAATCAAGTGTATCACAAGTATTTGCAGCTAAACCATTTGTTTCGCATGGATTCGAAGATAACCCTTCTACTTCGCATTGATTTCAAGTTAAATCATGTGTTTCGCATGGATTTGAATCTAACTCGTTTGTTTTGCATGCTGTTGAAGCTAACTCAAGTGTATCACAAGTATTTGAAGCTAAACCATTTATTTCGCATGGATTCGAAGATAGGCCTCCTACTTCGCATTGATTTGAAGCTAAATCATGTGTTCGCATGGTTTTGAAGCTAACTCATTTTTTTTCGCACGCAGTTGAAGATAAATCATGTATATCAAAAGTATTTGAAGCTAAAGCATTTCATCCGCATGGATTTGAAGCTAAGCCTTCTAGTTCGCATTGATTTGAAGCTGAATCATCTGTTTCGCTTGTATTTGAACCTAACTCGTTTGTTTCGCATGCTGTTGAAGTTAAATCATGTATATCACAAGTATTTGAAGCTAAACCATTTGATTCGCATGGATTTGAAGCTGAGCCATATTCTTCGCATTTATTTGAAGCTAAATCATGTGATTCGCTTGGATTTGAATCTAACTCGTTTGTATTGCATGCAGTTGAATATAAATCATGTATATCACAAGTATTTGCAGCTAAACCAGTTGATTCGTACGGATTTGAAGCTAAGCCTTCTACTTCGCATTTATTTGAAGCTAAATCATGTGATTTGCTTGGATTTGAAGCTAGCTCGTTTGTTTCGCATGCAGTTGAAGCTAAATCATGTACATCAAAATTATTTGAAGCTAAACCATTTGATTCGCTTGGATTTGAAGCTAAGCCTTCTACCTCGCATTGATTTGAAGATAAATCATGTGTTTCGCTTGGATTTGAAGCTAACTCATTTTTTTTCGCACGCAGTTGAAGATAAATCGTGTATATCAAAAGTATTTGAAGCTAAAGCATTTCATCCGCATGGATTTGAAGCTAAGCCTTCTAGTTCGCATTGATTTGAAGCTGAATCATCTGTTTCGCTTGTATTTGAACCTAACTCCTTTGTTTCGCATGCTGTTGAAGTTAAATCATGTATATCACAAGTATTTGAAGCTAAACCATTTGATTCGCATGGATTTGAAGCTGAGCCTTATTCATCGCATTTATTTGAAGCTAAATCATGTGATTCGCTTGGATTTGAATGTAACTCGTTTGTATCGCATGCAGTTGAATATAAATCATGTATATCACAAGTATTTGCAGCTAAACCAGTTGATTCGTACGGATTTGAAGCTAAGCCTTCTACTTCGCATTGATTTGAAGCTAAATCATGTGTTTCGCTTGGATTTGAAGCTAGCTCGTTTGTTTCGCATGCAGTTGAAGCTTATTCATGTACATCTAAATTATTTGAAGCTAAACCATTTGATTCGCATGGATTTGTAGATAAGCCTTCTACCTCGCATTGATTTGGACCTAAATCATGTGTTTCGCATGGATTTAAAGCTAACTCGATTGTTTCGCCCGCACTTGAAGCTAAATCATGTTTATCAGAGGTATTTGTAGCTAAATCATTTGTTTCGCATGAATTTGAAGATAAGCCTTCTACTTCGCATTGATTTGGAGCTAAATCATGTGTTTCGCATGGTTTTGAAGCTAAGACGTTTGTTTCGCATGCAGCTGAAGCTAAATCATGTATATCAAAAGTGTTTGAAACTAAACCATTTGTTTCGCACGGATTTGATGATAACCCTTCTAGTTCGCATTGATTTGGAGATAAATCATGTGTTTCGCATGGATTTGAAGCTAACTCGTTTGTTTCGTATGCTGTTGAAGCTAAATCATATATATCACAAGTATTTGAAGCTAAACCATTTTATTCCCATGGATTCGAATATAAACCTTCTCCTTCGCATTGGTTTTATTCTAAATCATGTGTTTCGCATGGATTTAAAGTTAAGTCGTTCGTTTCGCATGCATTTGAAGCTAAACCGTGTATATCACAAGTATTTCGTGCTAAACCGTTTGTTTGGCATGGATTTAAAGTTATGCCTTCTACTTCGCATTGATTTTGAGCTAAATCATGTGTTTCGCATGGATTTGAAGCTATGTCGTTTGTTTCGCATGCAGCTGAAGCTAAATCATGTATATCACAAGTGTTTGAAGCTAAACCATTTGTTTCGCATGGATTCGAAGATAACCCTTCTACTTCGCATTGATTTGAAGATAAATCATGTGTTTCGCATGGATTTTAAACTAACTCGTTTGTTTCGCATGCTGTTGAATCTAAATCATGTATATCACAAGTATTTGAAGCTATATCATTAGTTTCGCATGGATTCGAAGATAACCCTTCTAATTCGCATTGATTTGGAGCTAAATCATGTGTTTCGCATGGATTTGAAGCTAACTCGTTTGTTTCGCACGCTGTTGAAGCTAAATCAAGTGTATCACAAGTATTTGAAGCTAAACCATTTGCTTCGCATGGATTCGAAGATCAGCCTTCTACTTCGAATTTATTAGATGCTAAATCATGTGTGTCGCGTGGATTTGAAGCTAACTCGTTTGTTTCGCATGCTGTTGAAGCTGAATCATGCATATCACAAGTATTTGAAGCTATATCATTTGTTTCGCATGGATTCGAAGATAAACCTTCCAATTCGCATTGATTTGGAGCTAAATCATGTGTTACGCATGGATTTGAAGCTAATTCGATTGTTTCGCATGTTGTTGAAGCTAACTCAAGTGTATCACAAGTATTTGAAGTTAAACAATTTGTTTCGCATAGATTCGAAGATAATCCATATACTTCGCATTGATTTGAAGCTAAATCATGTGTTTCGCATGGATTTGACTCTAACTCGTTTGTTTCGCATGCTGTTGAAGCTAAATCAAGTGTATCACAAGTATTTGCAGCTAAACCATTTGTTTCGCATGGATTCGAAGATAACCCTTCTACTTCGCATTGATTTCAAGTTAAATCATGTGTTTCGCATGGATTTGAATCTAACTCGTTTGTTTTGCATGCTGTTGAAGCTAACTCAAGTGTATCACAAGTATTTGAAGCTAAACCATTTATTTCGCATGGATTCGAAGATAGGCCTCCTACTTCGCATTGATTTGAAGCTAAATCATGTGTTCGCATGGTTTTGAAGCTAACTCATTTTTTTTCGCACGCAGTTGAAGATAAATCATGTATATCAAAAGTATTTGAAGCTAAAGCATTTCATCCGCATGGATTTGAAGCTAAGCCTTCTAGTTCGCATTGATTTGAAGCTGAATCATCTGTTTCGCTTGTATTTGAACCTAACTCGTTTGTTTCGCATGCTGTTGAAGTTAAATCATGTATATCACAAGTATTTGAAGCTAAACCATTTGATTCGCATGGATTTGAAGCTGAGCCATATTCTTCGCATTTATTTGAAGCTAAATCATGTGATTCGCTTGGATTTGAATCTAACTCGTTTGTATTGCATGCAGTTGAATATAAATCATGTATATCACAAGTATTTGCAGCTAAACCAGTTGATTCGTACGGATTTGAAGCTAAGCCTTCTACTTCGCATTTATTTGAAGCTAAATCATGTGATTTGCTTGGATTTGAAGCTAGCTCGTTTGTTTCGCATGCAGTTGAAGCTAAATCATGTACATCAAAATTATTTGAAGCTAAACCATTTGATTCGCTTGGATTTGAAGCTAAGCCTTCTACCTCGCATTGATTTGAAGATAAATCATGTGTTTCGCTTGGATTTGAAGCTAACTCATTTTTTTTCGCACGCAGTTGAAGATAAATCGTGTATATCAAAAGTATTTGAAGCTAAAGCATTTCATCCGCATGGATTTGAAGCTAAGCCTTCTAGTTCGCATTGATTTGAAGCTGAATCATCTGTTTCGCTTGTATTTGAACCTAACTCCTTTGTTTCGCATGCTGTTGAAGTTAAATCATGTATATCACAAGTATTTGAAGCTAAACCATTTGATTCGCATGGATTTGAAGCTGAGCCTTATTCTTCGCATTTATTTGAAGCTAAATCATGTGATTCGCTTGGATTTGAATGTAACTCGTTTGTATCGCATGCAGTTGAATATAAATCATGTATATCACAAGTATTTGCAGCTAAACCAGTTGATTCGTACGGATTTGAAGCTAAGCCTTCTACTTCGCATTGATTTGAAGCTAAATCATGTGTTTCGCTTGGATTTGAAGCTAGCTCGTTTGTTTCGCATGCAGTTGAAGCTTATTCATGTACATCTAAATTATTTGAAGCTAAACCATTTGATTCGCATGGATTTGTAGATAAGCCTTCTACCTCGCATTGATTTGGACCTAAATCATGTGTTTCGCATGGATTTAAAGCTAACTCGATTGTTTCGCCCGCACTTGAAGCTAAATCATGTTTATCAGAGGTATTTGTAGCTAAATCATTTGTTTCGCATGAATTTGAAGATAAGCCTTCTACTTCGCATTGATTTGGAGCTAAATCATGTGTTTCGCATGGTTTTGAAGCTAAGACGTTTGTTTCGCATGCAGCTGAAGCTAAATCATGTATATCAAAAGTGTTTGAAACTAAACCATTTGTTTCGCACGGATTTGATGATAACCCTTCTAGTTCGCATTGATTTGGAGATAAATCATGTGTTTCGCATGGATTTGAAGCTAACTCGTTTGTTTCGTATGCTGTTGAAGCTAAATCATATATATCACAAGTATTTGAAGCTAAACCATTTTATTCCCATGGATTCGAATATAAACCTTCTCCTTCGCATTGGTTTTATTCTAAATCATGTGTTTCGCATGGATTTAAAGTTAAGTCGTTCGTTTCGCATGCATTTGAAGCTAAACCGTGTATATCACAAGTATTTCGTGCTAAACCGTTTGTTTGGCATGGATTTAAAGTTATGCCTTCTACTTCGCATTGATTTTGAGCTAAATCATGTGTTTCGCATGGATTTGAAGCTATGTCGTTTGTTTCGCATGCAGCTGAAGCTAAATCATGTATATCACAAGTGTTTGAAGCTAAACCATTTGTTTCGCATGGATTCGAAGATAACCCTTCTACTTCGCATTGATTTGAAGATAAATCATGTGTTTCGCATGGATTTTAAACTAACTCGTTTGTTTCGCATGCTGTTGAATCTAAATCATGTATATCACAAGTATTTGAAGCTATATCATTAGTTTCGCATGGATTCGAAGATAACCCTTCTAATTCGCATTGATTTGGAGCTAAATCATGTGTTTCGCATGGATTTGAAGCTAACTCGTTTGTTTCGCACGCTGTTGAAGCTAAATCAAGTGTATCACAAGTATTTGAAGCTAAACCATTTGCTTCGCATGGATTCGAAGATCAGCCTTCTACTTCGAATTTATTAGATGCTAAATCATGTGTGTCGCGTGGATTTGAAGCTAACTCGTTTGTTTCGCATGCTGTTGAAGCTGAATCATGCATATCACAAGTATTTGAAGCTAAACCATTTGTTTCGCATGGATTCGAAGATAAGCCTCCTACTTCGCATTGATTTGAAGCTAAATCACGTGCTCGCATGGATTTGAATCTAACTCGTTTGTTTCGCACGCTGTTGAAGCTAAATCAAGTGTATCACAAGTATTTGAAGCTAAACCATTTGCTTCGCATGGATTCGAAGATCAGCCTTCTACTTCGCTTTTATTAGATGCTAAATCATGTGTGTCGCATGGATTTGAAGCTAACTCGTTTGTTTCGCATGCTGTTGAAGCTGAATCATGCATATCACAAGTATTTGAAGCTATATCATTTGTTTCGCATGGATTCGAAGATAAACCTTCCAATTCGCATTGATTTGGAGCTAAATCATGTGTTTCGCATGGATTTGAAGCTAAGTCGATTGTTTCGCATGTTGTTGAAGCTAACTCAAGTGTATCACAAGTATTTGAAGTTAAACAATTTGTTTCGCATAGATTCGAAGATAATCCATATACTTCGCATTGATTTGAAGCTAAATCATGTGTTTCGCATGGATTTGACTCTAACTCGTTTGTTTCGCATGCTGTTGAAGCTAAATCAAGTGTATCACAAGTATTTGCAGCTAAACCATTTGTTTCGCATGGATTCGAAGATAACCCTTCTACTTCGCATTGATTTCAAGTTAAATCATGTGTTTCGCATGGATTTGAATCTAACTCGTTTGTTTTGCATGCTGTTGAAGCTAACTCAAGTGTATCACAAGTATTTGAAGCTAAACCATTTATTTCGCATGGATTCGAAGATAGGCCTCCTACTTCGCATTGATTTGAAGCTAAATCATGTGTTCGCATGGTTTTGAAGCTACCTCGTTTGTTTCGCATGCAGTTGAAGCTAAATCATGTATATCACAAGTATTTGAAGCTAAAGCATTTCATCCGCATGGATTTGAAGCTAAGCCTTCTAGTTCGCATTGATTTGAAGCTGAATCATCTGTTTCGCTTGTATTTGAACCTAACTCGTTTGTTTCGCATGCTGTTGAAGTTAAATCATGTATATCACAAGTATTTGAAGCTAAACCATTTGATTCGCATGGATTTGAAGCTGAGCCATATTCTTCGCATTTATTTGAAGCTAAATCATGTGATTCGCTTGGATTTGAATCTAACTCGTTTGTATTGCATGCAGTTGAATATAAATCATGTATATCACAAGTATTTGCAGCTAAACCAGTTGATTCGTACGGATTTGAAGCTAAGCCTTCTACTTCGCATTTATTTGAAGCTAAATCATGTGATTTGCTTGGATTTGAAGCTAGCTCGTTTGTTTCGCATGCAGTTGAAGCTAAATCATGTACATCAAAATTATTTGAAGCTAAACCATTTGATTCGCTTGGATTTGAAGCTAAGCCTTCTACCTCGCATTGATTTGAAGATAAATCATGTGTTTCGCTTGGATTTGAAGCTAACTCATTTTTTTTCGCACGCAGTTGAAGATAAATCGTGTATATCAAAAGTATTTGAAGCTAAAGCATTTCATCCGCATGGATTTGAAGCTAAGCCTTCTAGTTCGCATTGATTTGAAGCTGAATCATCTGTTTCGCTTGTATTTGAACCTAACTCCTTTGTTTCGCATGCTGTTGAAGTTAAATCATGTATATCACAAGTATTTGAAGCTAAACCATTTGATTCGCATGGATTTGAAGCTGAGCCTTATTCTTCGCATTTATTTGAAGCTAAATCATGTGATTCGCTTGGATTTGAATGTAACTCGTTTGTATCGCATGCAGTTGAATATAAATCATGTATATCACAAGTATTTGCAGCTAAACCAGTTGATTCGTACGGATTTGAAGCTAAGCCTTCTACTTCGCATTGATTTGAAGCTAAATCATGTGTTTCGCTTGGATTTGAAGCTAGCTCGTTTGTTTCGCATGCAGTTGAAGCTTATTCATGTACATCTAAATTATTTGAAGCTAAACCATTTGATTCGCATGGATTTGTAGATAAGCCTTCTACCTCGCATTGATTTGGACCTAAATCATGTGTTTCGCATGGATTTAAAGCTAACTCGATTGTTTCGCCCGCACTTGAAGCTAAATCATGTTTATCAGAGGTATTTGTAGCTAAATCATTTGTTTCGCATGAATTTGAAGATAAGCCTTCTACTTCGCATTGATTTGGAGCTAAATCATGTGTTTCGCATGGTTTTGAAGCTAAGACGTTTGTTTCGCATGCAGCTGAAGCTAAATCATGTATATCAAAAGTGTTTGAAACTAAACCATTTGTTTCGCACGGATTTGATGATAACCCTTCTAGTTCGCATTGATTTGGAGATAAATCATGTGTTTCGCATGGATTTGAAGCTAACTCGTTTGTTTCGTATGCTGTTGAAGCTAAATCATATATATCACAAGTATTTGAAGCTAAACCATTTTATTCCCATGGATTCGAATATAAACCTTCTCCTTCGCATTGGTTTTATTCTAAATCATGTGTTTCGCATGGATTTAAAGTTAAGTCGTTCGTTTCGCATGCATTTGAAGCTAAACCGTGTATATCACAAGTATTTCGTGCTAAACCGTTTGTTTGGCATGGATTTAAAGTTATGCCTTCTACTTCGCATTGATTTTGAGCTAAATCATGTGTTTCGCATGGATTTGAAGCTATGTCGTTTGTTTCGCATGCAGCTGAAGCTAAATCATGTATATCACAAGTGTTTGAAGCTAAACCATTTGTTTCGCATGGATTCGAAGATAACCCTTCTACTTCGCATTGATTTGAAGATAAATCATGTGTTTCGCATGGATTTTAAACTAACTCGTTTGTTTCGCATGCTGTTGAATCTAAATCATGTATATCACAAGTATTTGAAGCTATATCATTAGTTTCGCATGGATTCGAAGATAACCCTTCTAATTCGCATTGATTTGGAGCTAAATCATGTGTTTCGCATGGATTTGAAGCTAACTCGTTTGTTTCGCACGCTGTTGAAGCTAAATCAAGTGTATCACAAGTATTTGAAGCTAAACCATTTGCTTCGCATGGATTCGAAGATCAGCCTTCTACTTCGAATTTATTAGATGCTAAATCATGTGTGTCGCGTGGATTTGAAGCTAACTCGTTTGTTTCGCATGCTGTTGAAGCTGAATCATGCATATCACAAGTATTTGAAGCTAAACCATTTGTTTCGCATGGATTCGAAGATAAGCCTCCTACTTCGCATTGATTTGAAGCTAAATCACGTGCTCGCATGGATTTGAATCTAACTCGTTTGTTTCGCACGCTGTTGAAGCTAAATCAAGTGTATCACAAGTATTTGAAGCTAAACCATTTGCTTCGCATGGATTCGAAGATCAGCCTTCTACTTCGCTTTTATTAGATGCTAAATCATGTGTGTCGCATGGATTTGAAGCTAACTCGTTTGTTTCGCATGCTGTTGAAGCTGAATCATGCATATCACAAGTATTTGAAGCTATATCATTTGTTTCGCATGGATTCGAAGATAAACCTTCCAATTCGCATTGATTTGGAGCTAAATCATGTGTTTCGCATGGATTTGAAGCTAAGTCGATTGTTTCGCATGTTGTTGAAGCTAACTCAAGTGTATCACAAGTATTTGAAGTTAAACAATTTGTTTCGCATAGATTCGAAGATAATCCATATACTTCGCATTGATTTGAAGCTAAATCATGTGTTTCGCATGGATTTGACTCTAACTCGTTTGTTTCGCATGCTGTTGAAGCTAAATCAAGTGTATCACAAGTATTTGCAGCTAAACCATTTGTTTCGCATGGATTCGAAGATAACCCTTCTACTTCGCATTGATTTCAAGTTAAATCATGTGTTTCGCATGGATTTGAATCTAACTCGTTTGTTTTGCATGCTGTTGAAGCTAACTCAAGTGTATCACAAGTATTTGAAGCTAAACCATTTATTTCGCATGGATTCGAAGATAGGCCTCCTACTTCGCATTGATTTGAAGCTAAATCATGTGTTCGCATGGTTTTGAAGCTACCTCGTTTGTTTCGCATGCAGTTGAAGCTAAATCATGTATATCACAAGTATTTGAAGCTAAACCATTTGTTTCGCACGGATTCGAAGATGAGCCTTCTACTTCGCATTGATTTTAATCTAATTCATGTGTTTCGCATGGAATTGAAGCTAACTCGTTTGTTTCGCATGCAGTTGAAGCTGAATCATGTATATCAAAAGTATTTGAATCTAAACTATTCGTTTCGCATGGATTCGAAGAGAAGCCTTCCACTTCGCATTGATTTGAAGCTAAATCATGTGTTTCACATGGATTTGCTTCTAACTCGTTTGTTTCGCATGCTGTTGAAGATAAATCAAGTGTATCACAAGCATTTGAAGCCAAACCATTTGCTTCGCGTGGATTCGAAGATCAGCCTTCTACTTCGCATTGATTTGAAGCTAAATCATGTGTTCGCATAGACTTGAAGCTACATCGTTTGTTTCGCATTCTGTTGAAGCTAAATCATGCATATCACAAGTATTTGAAGCTAAACCATTTGTTTCGCATGGATTCGAAGATAACCCTTCTACTTCGCATTGATTTGAAGTTAAATCACGTGTTTCGCATGGATTTGCTTCTAACTCGTTTGTTTCGCACGCTGTTGAAGCTAAATCAAGTGTATCACAAGTATTTGAAGCTAAACCATTTGCTTCGCATGGATTCGAAGATCAGCCTTCTACTTCGCATTTATTAGATGCTAAATCATGTGTGTCGCATGGATTTGAAGCTAACTCGTTTGTTTCGCATGCTGTTGAAGCTGAATCATGCATATCACAAGTATTTGAAGCTATATCATTTGTTTCGCATGGATTCGAAGAGAAGCCTTCCACTTCGCATTGATTTGAAGCTAAATCATGTGTTTCACATGGATTTTAAGTTAACTCGTTTGTTTCGCCTGCAGTTGCAGCTAAATCATGTATATCACAATTATGTGAAGCTAAACCATTTCTTTCGCTTGGATTCGAAGATAAGCCTTCTACTTCTCATTGATTTTAATCTAAATCATGTGTTTCGCATGGATTTGAAGCTAACTCGTTTGTTTCGCATGCTGTTGAAGCTAAATCATGTATATCACAAGTATTTGAAGCTATATCATATGTTTCGCACGGATTCGAAGATAAGCCTTCTACTTCGCATTGATTTTAATCTAATTCATGTGTTTCGCATGGATTTGAAGCTAACTCGTTTGTTTCGCATGCAGTTGAAGCTAAATCATGTATATCACAATTATGTGAAGCTAAACCATTTCTTTCGCTTGGATTCGAAGATAAGCCTTCTACTTCTCATTGATTTTAATCTAAATCATGTGTTTCGCATGGATTTGAAGCTAACTCGTTTGTTTCGCATGCTGTTGAAGCTAAATCATGTATATCACAAGTATTTGAAGCTATATCATATGTTTCGCACGGATTCGAAGATAAGCCTTCTACTTCGCATTGATTTTAATCTAATTCATGTGTTTCGCATGGATTTGAAGCTAACTCGTTTGTTTCACATGCAGTTGAAGCTGAATCATGTATATCAAAAGTATTTGAATCTAAACTATTCGTTTCGCATGGATTCGAAGAGAAGCCTTAAACTTCGCATTGATTTGAAGCTAAATCATGTGTTTCACATGGATTTGAAGTTAACTCGTTTGTTTCGCATGCAGTTGCAGCTAAATCGTGTATATCACAAGTATTTGAAGCTAAACCATTTGTTTCGCATGGATTCGAAGATAAGCCTTCTAATTCGCATTGATTTGAAGCTAAATCATGTGTTTCGCATGGATTTGAAGCTAACTCGTTTGTTTCGCATGCTGTTGAAGCTAAGTCATGTATATCACAAGTATTTGAAGCTAAACCATTTGTTTCGCATGGATTCGAAGATAAGCCTCCTACTTCGCATTGATTTGAAGCTAAATCATGTGTTCGCATGGACTTGAAGCTACATCGTTTGTTTCGCATTCTGTTGAAGCTAAATCATGCATATCACAAGTATTTGAAGCTAAACCATTTGTTTCGCATGGATTCGAAGATAACCCTTCTACTTCGCATTGATTTGAAGCTAAATCATGTGTTTCACATGGATTTGACGTTAACTCGTTTGTTTCGCATGCAGTTGAAGCTAAATCATGTATATCACAAGTATTTGAAGCGAAACCATTTGTTTCGCATGGATTCGAAGATAACCCTTCTACTTCGCATTGATTTGAAGTTAAATCATGTGTTTCGCATGGATTTGAATCTAACTCGTTTATTTCGTATGCTGTTGAAGCTAAATCATATATATCACAAGTATATGAAGCTAATCCATTTGTTTCGCATGGATTCGAAGATAAGCCTTCTACTTCGCATTGATTTGAAGCTAAATTATGTGTTTCGCATGGATTTGCTTCTAACTCGTTTGTTCCACATGCTGTTGAAGATAAATCAAGTGTATCACAAGTATTTGAAGCCAAACCATTTGCTTCGCATGGATTCGAAGATCAGCCTTCTACTTCGCATTGATTAGATGATAAATCTTATGTTTCGCATGGATTTGATGCTAACTCGTTTGTTTCGCATGCAGTTGAAGCTGAATCATGTATATCACAAGTATTTGAACCTAAACTATTCGTTTCGCATGGATTCGAGGATAAGCCTTCCACTCCGCATTGATTTGAAACTAAATCATGTGTTTCGCATGGATTTGAAGCTACATCGTTTGTTTCGCATTCTGTTGAAGCTAAATCATGCATATCACAAGTATTTGAAGCTAAACCATTTGTTTCGCATGGATTCGAAGATAACCCTTCTACTTCGCATTGATTTGAAGCTAAATCATGTGTTTCACATGGATTTGACGTTAACTCGTTTGTTTCGCATGCAGTTGAAGCTAAATCATGTATATCACAAGTATTTGAAGCGAAACCATTTGTTTCGCATGGATTCGAAGATAACCCTTCTACTTCGCATTGATTTGAAGTTAAATCATGTGTTTCGCATGGATTTGAATCTAACTCGTTTATTTCGTATGCTGTTGAAGCTAAATCATATATATCACAAGTATATGAAGCTAATCCATTTGTTTCGCATGGATTCGAAGATAAGCCTTCTACTTCGCATTGATTTGAAGCTAAATTATGTGTTTCGCATGGATTTGCTTCTAACTCGTTTGTTCCACATGCTGTTGAAGATAAATCAAGTGTATCACAAGTATTTGAAGCCAAACCATTTGCTTCGCATGGATTCGAAGATCAGCCTTCTACTTCGCATTGATTAGATGATAAATCTTATGTTTCGCATGGATTTGATGCTAACTCGTTTGTTTCGCATGCAGTTGAAGCTGAATCATGTATATCACAAGTATTTGAACCTAAACTATTCGTTTCGCATGGATTCGAGGATAAGCCTTCCACTCCGCATTGATTTGAAACTAAATCATGTGTTTCGCATGGATTTGAATCGAACTCGTTTGTTTCGCATGCTGTTGAAGGTAAATCATGTATATCACAAGTATTTGAAGTTAAACAATTTGTTTCGCATGGATTCGAAGATAACCCACGTACTTCGCATTGATTTGAAGCTAAATCATGTGTTTCGCATGGAATTGAATCGAACTCGTTTGTTTCGCATGCTGTTGAAGCTAAATCATGTATATCACAAGTATTTGAAGCTAAACCATTTGATTCGCATGGATTTGAAGCTGAGCCTTATTCTTCGCATTTATTTGAAGCTGAATCATGTGATTCGCTTGGATTTGAATCTAACTCGTTTGTTTCGCATGCAGTTGAATTTAAATCATGTATATCACAAGTATTTGAAGCTAAACCATTTGATTCGCACGGATTTGAAGCTGAGCCATATTCTTCGCATTTATTTGAAGCTGAATCATGTGATTCGCTTGGATTTGAATCTAACTCGTTTGTTTCGCATGCAGTTGAATTTAAATCATGTATATCACAAGTATTTGCAGCTAAACCATTTGATTCGTAAGGATTTGAAGATAAGCCTTCTACTTCGCATTGATTTGAAGCTAAATCATGTGTTTCGCTTGGATTTGAAGCTAGCTCGTTTGTTTCGCATGCAGTTGAAGCTAAATCATGTACATCAAAATTATTTGCAGCTAAACCATTTGATTCGCATGGATTTGTAGCTAAGCCTTCTACCTCGCATTGATTTGGACCTAAATCATGTGTTTCCCATGGATTTAAAGCTAACTCGATTGTTTCGCCCGCACTTGAAGCTAAATCATGTTTATCAGAGGTATTTGTAGCTAAACCATTTGTTTCGCATAAATTTGAAGATAAGCCTTCTACTTCGCATTGGTTTGAAACTAAATCATGCGTTTCGCATGGATTTGAAGCTAACTCGTTTGTTTCGCATGCTGTTGGAGTTAAATCATGTATATGACGAGTATTTGAAGCTAAACCATTTGATTCCCATGGATTTGAAGCTATGCCTTCTACTTCGCATTGATTTTGAGTTAAATCATGTGTTTCGCATGGATTCAAAACTAACTCTTTTGTTTCGCATGCAGTTGAAGCTAAACTGTGTATATCACAAGCATTTGATGCTAAACCGTTTGTTTGGCATGGATTTGAAGCTATGCCTTCTACTTCGCATTGATTTGGAGCAAAATCATGTGTTTCGCATGGATTTGAAGCTAACTCGTTTGTTTCGTATGCTGTCGAAGCTAAATCATGTATATCACAAGTATTTGAAGCTAAACCATTTTATTCCCATGAATTTGAAGCTATGCCTTCTACTTCGCATTGATTTGATGTTAAATCATATGTTTCGCATGGATTTGAAGCTATCTCGTTTCTTTCGCATGCACTTGAATATAAATCAAATATATCACAAGTATTTGAAGCTAAACCGTTTCATTCGCTTGGATTTGAAGATAAGCCTTCTACTTCGCATTGATTTGAAGCTGAATCATCTGTTTAGCTTTTATTTGAACTTAACTCGATTGTTTCGCATGCTGTTGAAGTTAAATCATGTATATCACAAGTATTTGAAGCTAAAGCATTTCATCCGCATGAATTTGAAGCTGAGCCTTCTACTTCGCATTGATTTGAAGCTGAATCATCTGTTTCGCTTGTATTTGAACCTAACTCGTTTGTTTCGCACGCAGTTGAAGATAAATCATGTATATCACAAGTGTTTGAAGCTAAACCATTTGTTTCGCATGGATTCGAAGATAACCCTTCTACTTCGCATTGATTTGGAGCTAAATCATGTGTTTCGCATGGATTTGAAGCTAACTCCTTTGTTTCGTATGATGTTGAAGCTAAATGATGTATATCACAAGTATTTGAAGCTAAACCATTTTATTCCCATGGATTCGAATATAAATCTTCTCCTTCGCATTGGTTTTATTCTAAATCATGTGTTTCGTATGGATTTAAAGCTAAGTCGTTTGTTTCGCATGCAGTTGAAGCTAAATCATGTATATCACAAGTGTTTGAAGCTAAACCATTTGTTTCGCATGGATTCGAAGATAACCCTTCTACTTCGCATTCATTTGAATCTAAATCATGTGTTTCGCATGGATTTAAAGCTATCTCGATTTTTCGCATGCAGTTGAAGCTAAATCATGTATATCACAAGTGTTTGAAACTAAACCATTTGATTCGCACGGATTTGAAGATAACCCTTCTAGTTCGCATTGATTTGAAGCTAAGTCGTTTGTTTCGCATGCAGTTGTAGCTAAATCATGTATATCACAAGTGTTTGAAGCTAAACCATTTGTTTCGCATGGATTCGAAGCTATGCCTTCTACTTCGCATTGATTTGGAGTTAAATCATGTGTTTCGCATGGATTTAAAGCTAACTCGTTTGTTTCGCATGCAGTTGAAGCTAAACTGTGTATATCACAAGTATTTGATGCTAAACCGTTTGTTTGGCATGGATTTGAAGCTATGCCTTCTACTTCGCATTGATTTGAAGCTAAATCATGTGTTTCGCAAGGATTTGAAGCTAACTCGTTTGTTTCGTATGCTGTCGAAGCTAAATCATGTATATCACAAGTATTTGAAGCTAAACCATGTTATTCCCATGAATTTGAAGCTATGCCTTCTACTTCGCATTGATTTGATGTTAAATCATATGTTTCGCATGGATTTGAAGCTATCTCGTTTCTTTCGCATGCACTTGAATATAAATCAAATATATCACAAGTATTTGAAGCTAAACCATTTCTTTCGCATGGATTCGAAGATAAGCCTTCTAATTCGCATTGATTTGAAGCTAAATCATGTGTTTCGCATGGATTTGAAGCTAACTCGTTTGTTTCGCATGCTGTTGAAGCTAAGTCATGTATATCACAAGTATTTGAAGCTAAACCATTTGTTTCGCATGGATTCGAAGATAAGCCTCCTACTTCGCATTGATTTGAAGCTAAATCATGTGTTCGCATGGACTTGATGCTACATCGTTTGTTTCGCATTCTGTTGAAGCTAAATCATGCATATCACAAGTATTTGAAGCTAAACCATTTGTTTCGCATGGATTCGAAGATAACCCTTCTACTCCGCATTGATTTGAAGTTAAATCATGTGTTTCGCATGGATTTGAATCTAACTCGTTTATTTCGTATGCTGTTGAAGCTAAATCATATATATATATATCACAAGTATATGAAGCTAATCCATTTGTTTCGCATGGATTCTGAGATAAGCCTGCTACTTCACATTGATGTGAAGCGAAATCATGTGTTTCGCATGGATTTGCTTCTAACTCGTTTGTTTCGCATGCTATTGAAGATAAATCAAGTGTATCACAAGTATTTGAAGCCAAACCATTTTCTTCGCATGGAGTCGAAGATCAGCCTTCTACTTCGCATTGATTTGAAGCTAAATCATGTGTTCGCTTAGACTTGAAGCTACATCGTTTGTTTCGCATTCTGTTGAAGCTAAATCATGCATATCACAAGTATTTGAAGCTAAACCATTTGTTTCGCATGGATTCGAAGATAACCCTTCTACTCCGCATTGATTTGAAGTTAAATCATGTGTTTCGCATGGATTTGAATCTAACTCGTTTATTTCGTATGCTGTTGAAGCTAAATCATATATATCACAAGTATATGAAGCTAATCCATTTGTTTCGCGTGGATTCGGAGATAAGCCTTCTACTTCGCATTGATTTGAAGCTAAATCATGTGTTTCGCATGGATTTGCTTCTAACTCGTTTGTTTCGCATGCTGTTGAAAATAAATCAAGTGTATCACAAGTATTCGAAACCAAACCATTTGCTTCGCTTGGATACGAAGATCAGCCTTCTACTTCGCATTGATTTGAAGCTAAGTCATGTGTATCGCATGGATTTGAAGCTAACTCGTTTGTTTCGCATGCTGTTGAAGCTAAATCATGTATATCACAAGTATTTGAAGTTAAATCATATGTTTCGCATGGATTCGAAGATCAGCCTTCTACTTCGCATTGATTAGATGCTAAATCATGTGTTTCGCATGGGTTTGAAGCTAACTCGTTTGTTTCGCCTGCATTTGAAGCTATATCACTTATATTCACAAGTATGTGAAGCAAAATCATTCGTTTAGCATGGATTTGAAGCTAAGCCATCAACTCCGCGTTGACTTGATGCTAAATCATGTTTTTCGTTTGGACTTGAAGCTAAATCGTTTGTTTCGCATGCTGATGAAGCTAAATCAAGTGTCTCACAAGTATTTGAAGCCAAATCATGTGTTTCGCATGGATTTGAAACTAAATCGTTTGTTTCGCATGCAGTTGAAGCTGAATCATGTATATCGCAAGTATTTAAAGCTAAACCATTTGTTTCGCATGGATTCGAAGATAAGCCTCCTACTTCGCATTGATTTAAAGCTAAATCATGTGTTCGCATGGATTTGAATCTAACTCGTTTGTTTCGCACGCTGTTGAAGCTAAATCAAGTGTATCACAAGTATTTGAAGCTAAACAATTTGTTTCGCAATGGATTCGAAGATAAGCCTTCTACTTCTCATTGATTTTAATCTAAATCATGTGTTTCGCATGGATTTGAAGCTAACTCGTTTGTTTCGCATGCTGTTGAAGCTAAATCATGTATTTCACAAGTATTTGAAGCTATATCATATGTTTCGCATGGATTCGAAGATAACCCTTCTAATTCGCATTGATTTGAAGCTAAATCATGTGTTTCGCATGGATTTGAAGCTAACTCGTTTGTTTCGCATGCTGTTGATGCTAAGTCATGTATATCACAAGTATTTGAAGCTAAACCATTTGTTTCGCTTGGATTCGAAGAACAGCCTTCTACTTCGAATTTATTAGATGCTAAATCATGTGTTTCGCATGGATTTGAATCTAACTCGTTTGTTTCGCATGCTGTTGAAGCTAAGTCATGTATATCACAAGTATTTGAAGCTAAACCATTTGTTTCGCTTGGATTCGAAGATAAGCCTTCTACTTCGCATTGATTGTAATCTAATTCATGTGTTTCGCATGGATTTGAAGCTAACTCGTTTGTTTCGCATGCTGTTGAAGCTAAGTCATGTATATCACAAGTATTTGAAGCTAAACCATTTGTTTCGCATGGATTCGAAGATAAGCCTCCTACTTCGCATTGATTTGAAGCTAAATCATGTGTTCGCATGGACTTGAAGCTTCATCGTTTGTTTCGCATTCTGTTGAAGCTAAATCATGCATATCACAAGTATTTGAAGCTAAACCATTTGTTTCGCATGGATTCGAAGATAACCCTTCTCCTTCGCATTGATTTGAAGTTAAATCATGTGTTTCGCATGGATTTGCTTCTAACTCGTTTGTTTCGCATGCTGTTGAAGATAAATCAAGTGTATCACAAGTATTTGAAGCCAAACCATTTGCTTCGCGTGGATTCGAAGATCAGCCTTCTACTTCGCATTGATTTGAAGCTAAATCATGTGTTCGCATAGACTTGAAGATACATCGTTTGTTTCGCATTCTGTTGAAGCTAAATCATGCATAACACAAGTATTTGAAGCTAAACCATTTGTTTCGCATGGATTCGAAGATAACCCTTCTACTTCGCATTGATTTGAAGTTAAATCATGTGTTTCGCATGGATTTGAATCTAACTCGTTTATTTCGTATGCTGTTGAAGCTAAATCATATATATCACAAGTATATGAAGCTAATCCATTTGTTTCGCATGGATTCGGAGATAAGCCTTCTACTTCGCATTGATTTGAAGCTAAATCATGTGTTTCGCATGGATTTGCTTCTAACTCGTTTGTTTCGCATGCTGTTGAAGATAAATCAAGTGTATCACAAGTATTTGAAGCCAAACCATTTGCTTCGCATGGATTCGAAGATCAGCCTTCTACTTCGCATTGATTAGATGATAAATCATATGTTTCGCATGGATTTGATGCTAACTCGTTTGTTTCGCACGCAGTTGAAGCTGAATCATGTATATCAGAAGTATTTGAATCTAAACTATTCGTTTCGCATGGATTCGAGGATAAGCCTTCCACTCCGCATTGATTTGAAACTAAATCATGTGTTTCGCATGGATTTGAAGTTAACTCGTTTGATTCGCATGCAGTTGAAGCTAAGTCATGTATATCACAAGTATGTGAAGCTATATCATATGTTTCGCACGGATTCGAAGATAAGCCTTCTACTTCGCATTGATTTTAATCTAATTCATGTGTTTCGCATGGATTTGAAGCTAACTCGTTTGTTTCGCATGCTGTTGAAGCTAAATCATGTATATCACAAGTATTTGAAGCTATATCATATGTTTCGCACGGATTCGAAGATAAGCCTTCTACTTCGCATTGATTTTAATCTAATTCATGTGTTTCGCATGGATTTGAAGCTAACTCGTTTGTTTCGCATGCAGTTGAAGCTGAATCATGTATATCAAAAGTATTTGAATCTAAACTATTCGTTTCGCATGGATTCGAAGAGAAGCCTTCCACTTCGCATTGATTTGAAGCTAAATCATGTGTTTCACATGGATTTGAAGTTAACTCGTTTGATTCGCATGCTGTTGAAGTTGAATCATGTATATCAAAAGTATTTGAATCTAAACTATTCGTTTCGCATGGATTCGAAGATAAGCCTTCCACTTCGCATTGATTTGAAGCTAAATCATGTGTTTCACATGGATTTGAAGTTAGCTCGTTTGTTTCGCATGCAGTCGAAGCTAAATCATGTATATCACAAGTATTTGAAGCTAAACAATTTGTTTCGCAATGGATTCGAAGATAAGCCTTCTACTTCACATTGATTTTAATCTAAATCATGTGTTTCCCATGGATTTGAAGCTAACTCGTTTGTTTCGCATGCAGTTGAAGCGGAATCATGTATATCAAAAGTATTTGAATCTAATCTATTCGTTTCGCATGGATTCGTAGATAAGCCTTCCACTTCGCATTGATTTGAAGCAAAACCATTTGCTTCGCATGGATTCGAAGATCAGCCTTCTACTTCGCATTGATTAGATGCTAAATCATGTGTTTCGCATGGGTTTGAAGCTAAGCCATCAACTTCGCGTTGACTTGATGCTAAATCATGTTTTTCGTTTGGACTTGAAGCTAACTCGTTTGCTTCGCATGTTGTTGAAGCTAAATCATGTATTTCACAAGTATTTGAAGCTAAACCATTTGTTTCGCATTTATTCGAAGCTAAGCCTTCTACTTCACATTGATTTGAGGCGAAATCATGTGTCTCGCTTGGATTTGAAGCTAACTCGTTTTTTTCGCTAGCAGTTGAAGCTAAATCATGTATATCACAAGTATTTGAAGCTAAACCATTTGATTCCCATGGATTTGAAGCTAAGCTTTCAACTTCGCATTGATTTGAGTATAAATCATGTGTTTCGCTTGGATTTGAAGCTAACTCGTTTGTTTCGCATGCTGTTGAAGCTAAATCATGTATATCACAAGTAATTGAAGCTATATCATATGTTTCGCATGGATTCGAAGATAACCCTTCTAATTCGCATTGATTTGATGCTAAATCATGTGTTTCGCATGGATTTGAAGCTAACTCGTTTGTTTCGCATGCTGTTGAAGCTAAGTCATGTATATCACAAGTAATTGAAGCTATATCATATGTTTCGCATGGATTCGAAGATAATCCTTCTAATTCGCATTGATTTGATGCTAAATCATGTGTTTCGCATGGATTTGAAGCTAACTCGTTTGTTTCGCATGCTGTTGAAGCTAAGTCATGTATATCACAAGTATTTGAAGCTAAACCATTTGTTTCGCTTGGATTCGAAGATAAGCCTTCTATTTCGCATTGATTTTAATTTAATTCATGTGTTTCGCATGGATTTGAAGCTAACTCGTTTGTTTCGCATGCAGTTGAAGCTGAATGATGTATATCAAAAGTATTTGAATCTAAACTATTCGTTTCGCATGGATTCGAAGATAAGCCTTCCACTTCGCATTGATTTGAAGCTAAATCATGTGTTCGCATGGATTTGAATCTAACTCGTTTGTTTCGCACGCTGTTGAAGCTAAATCAAGTGTATCACAAGTATTTGAAGCTAAACAATTTGTTTCGCAATGGATTCGAAGATAAGCCTTCTACTTCTCATTGATTTTAATCTAAATCATGTGTTTCGCATGGATTTGAATCTAACTCGTTTATTTCGTATGCTGTTGA
The DNA here is from genome assembly GCF_051020955.1 of Megalopta genalis. Lineage (NCBI taxonomy): Eukaryota > Metazoa > Arthropoda > Insecta > Hymenoptera > Halictidae > Megalopta > Megalopta genalis. The sequence continues at coordinate 261,702 of NW_027476260.1, read as the reverse complement.
AGCTAAATCATATATATCACAAGTATATGAAGCTAATCCATTTGTTTCGCGTGGATTCGGAGATAAGCCTTCTACTTCGCATTGATTTGAAGCTAAATCATGTGTTTCGCATGGATTTGCTTCTAACTCGTTTGTTTCGCATGCTGTTGAAAATAAATCAAGTGTATCACAAGTATTCGAAACCAAACCATTTGCTTCGCTTGGATACGAAGATCAGCCTTCTACTTCGCATTGATTTGAAGCTAAGTCATGTGTATCGCATGGATTTGAAGCTAACTCGTTTGTTTCGCATGCTGTTGAAGCTAAATCATGTATATCACAAGTATTTGAAGTTAAATCATATGTTTCGCATGGATTCGAAGATCAGCCTTCTACTTCGCATTGATTAGATGCTAAATCATGTGTTTCGCATGGGTTTGAAGCTAACTCGTTTGTTTCGCCTGCATTTGAAGCTATATCACTTATATTCACAAGTATGTGAAGCAAAATCATTCGTTTAGCATGGATTTGAAGCTAAGCCATCAACTCCGCATTGACTTGATGCTAAATCATGTTTTTCGTTTGGACTTGAAGCTAAATCGTTTGTTTCGCATGCTGATGAAGCTAAATCAAGTGTCTCACAAGTATTTGAAGCCAAATCATGTGTTTCGCATGGATTTGAAACTAAATCGTTTGTTTCGCATGCAGTTGAAGCTGGATCATGTATATCGCAAGTATTTAAAGCTAAACCATTTGTTTCGCATGGATTCGAAGATAAGCCTCCTACTTCGCCTTGATTTAAAGCTAAATCATGTGTTCGCATGGATTTGAATCTAACTCGTTTGTTTCGCACGCTGTTGAAGCTAAATCAAGTGTATCACAAGTATTTGAAGCTAAACAATTTGTTTCGCAATGGATTCGAAGATAAGCCTTCTACTTCTCATTGATTTTAATCTAAATCATGTGTTTCGCATGGATTTGAAGCTAACTCGTTTGTTTCGCATGCTGTTGAAGCTAAATCATGTATATCACAAGTATTTGAAGCTATATCATATGTTTCGCATGGATTCGAAGATAACCCTTCTAATTCGCATTGATTTGAAGCTAAATCATGTGATTCGCATGGATTTGAAGCTAACTCGTTTGTTTCGCATGCTGTTGATGCTAAGTCATGTATATCACAAGTATTTGAAGCTAAACCATTTGTTTCGCTTGGATTCGAAGAACAGCCTTCTACTTCGAATTTATTAGATGCTAAATCATGTGTTTCGCATGGATTTGAATCTAACTCGTTTGTTTCGCATGCTGTTGAAGCTAAGTCATGTATATCACAAGTATTTGAAGCTAAACCATTTGTTTCGCTTGGATTCGAAGATAAGCCTTCTACTTCGCATTGATTTTAATCTAATTCATGTGTTTCGCATGGATTTGAAGCTAACTCGTTTGTTTCGCATGCTGTTGAAGCTAAGTCATGTATATCACAAGTATTTGAAGCTAAACCATTTGTTTCGCATGGATTCGAAGATAAGCCTCCTACTTCGCATTGATTTGAAGCTAAATCATGTGTTCGCATGGACTTGAAGCTTCATCGTTTGTTTCGCATTCTGTTGAAGCTAAATCATGCATATCACAAGTATTTGAAGCTAAACCATTTGTTTCGCATGGATTCGAAGATAACCCTTCTCCTTCGCATTGATTTGAAGTTAAATCATGTGTTTCGCATGGATTTGCTTCTAACTCGTTTGTTTCGCATGCTGTTGAAGATAAATCAAGTGTATCACAAGTATTTGAAGCCAAACCATTTGCTTCGCGTGGATTCGAAGATCAGCCTTCTACTTCGCATTGATTTGAAGCTAAATCATGTGTTCGCATAGACTTGAAGATACATCGTTTGTTTCGCATTCTGTTGAAGCTAAATCATGCATAACACAAGTATTTGAAGCTAAACCATTTGTTTCGCATGGATTCGAAGATAACCCTTCTACTTCGCATTGATTTGAAGTTAAATCATGTGTTTCGCATGGATTTGTATCTAACTCGTTTATTTCGTATGCTGTTGAAGCTAAATCATATATATCACAAGTATATGAAGCTAATCCATTTGTTTCGCATGGATTCGGAGATAAGCCTTCTACTTCGCATTGATTTGAAGCTAAATCATGTGTTTCGCATGGATTTGCTTCTAACTCGTTTGTTTCGCATGCTGTTGAAGATAAATCAAGTGTATCACAAGTATTTGAAGCCAAACCATTTGCTTCGCATGGATTCGAAGATCAGCCTTCTACTTCGCATTGATTAGATGATAAATCATATGTTTCGCATGGATTTGATGCTAACTCGTTTGTTTCGCACGCAGTTGAAGCTGAATCATGTATATCAGAAGTATTTGAATCTAAACTATTCGTTTCGCATGGATTCGAGGATAAGCCTTCCACTCCGCATTGATTTGAAACTAAATCATGTGTTTCGCATGGATTTGAAGTTAACTCGTTTGATTCGCATGCAGTTGAAGCTAAGTCATGTATATCACAAGTATGTGAAGCTATATCATATGTTTCGCACGGATTCGAAGATAAGCCTTCTACTTCGCATTGATTTTAATCTAATTCATGTGTTTCGCATGGATTTGAAGCTAACTCGTTTGTTTCGCATGCAGTTGAAGCTGAATCATGTATATCAAATGTATTTGAATCTAAACTATTCGTTTCGCATGGATTCGAAGAGAAGCCTTCCACTTCGCATTGATTTGAAGCTAAATCATGTGTTTCACATGGATTTGAAGTTAACTCGTTTGTTTCGCATGCAGTTGCAGCTAAATCATGTATATCACAAGTATGTGAAGCTAAACCATTTCTTTCGCTTGGATTCGAAGATAAGCCTTCTACTTCTCATTGATTTTAATCTAAATCATGTGTTTCGCATGGATTTGAAGCTAACTCGTTTGTTTCGCATGCTGTTGAAGCTAAATCATGTATATCACAAGTATTTGAAGCTATATCATATGTTTCGCACGGATTCGAAGATAAGCCTTCTACTTCGCATTGATTTTAATCTAATTCATGTGTTTCGCATGGATTTGAAGCTAACTCGTTTGTTTCGCATGCAGTTGAAGCTGAATCATGTATATCAAAAGTATTTGAATCTAAACTATTCGTTTCGCATGGATTCGAAGAGAAGCCTTCCACTTCGCATTGATTTGAAGCTAAATCATGTGTTTCACATGGATTTGAAGTTAACTCGTTTGATTCGCATGCTGTTGAAGTTGAATCATGTATATCAAAAGTATTTGAATCTAAACTATTCGTTTCGCATGGATTCGAAGATAAGCCTTCCACTTCGCATTGATTTGAAGCTAAATCATGTGTTTCGCATGGATTTGCTTCTAACTCGTTTGTTTCGCATGCTGTTGAAGATAAATCAAGTGTATCACAAGTATTTGAAGCCAAACCATTTGCTTCGCGTGGATTCGAAGATCAGCCTTCTACTTCGCATTGATTTGAAGCTAAATCATGTGTTCGCATAGACTTGAAGATACATCGTTTGTTTCGCATTCTGTTGAAGCTAAATCATGCATAACACAAGTATTTGAAGCTAAACCATTTGTTTCGCATGGATTCGAAGATAACCCTTCTACTTCGCATTGATTTGAAGTTAAATCATGTGTTTCGCATGGATTTGTATCTAACTCGTTTATTTCGTATGCTGTTGAAGCTAAATCATATATATCACAAGTATATGAAGCTAATCCATTTGTTTCGCATGGATTCGGAGATAAGCCTTCTACTTCGCATTGATTTGAAGCTAAATCATGTGTTTCGCATGGATTTGCTTCTAACTCGTTTGTTTCGCATGCTGTTGAAGATAAATCAAGTGTATCACAAGTATTTGAAGCCAAACCATTTGCTTCGCATGGATTCGAAGATCAGCCTTCTACTTCGCATTGATTAGATGATAAATCATATGTTTCGCATGGATTTGATGCTAACTCGTTTGTTTCGCACGCAGTTGAAGCTGAATCATGTATATCAGAAGTATTTGAATCTAAACTATTCGTTTCGCATGGATTCGAGGATAAGCCTTCCACTCCGCATTGATTTGAAACTAAATCATGTGTTTCGCATGGATTTGAAGTTAACTCGTTTGATTCGCATGCAGTTGAAGCTAAGTCATGTATATCACAAGTATGTGAAGCTATATCATATGTTTCGCACGGATTCGAAGATAAGCCTTCTACTTCGCATTGATTTTAATCTAATTCATGTGTTTCGCATGGATTTGAAGCTAACTCGTTTGTTTCGCATGCAGTTGAAGCTGAATCATGTATATCAAATGTATTTGAATCTAAACTATTCGTTTCGCATGGATTCGAAGAGAAGCCTTCCACTTCGCATTGATTTGAAGCTAAATCATGTGTTTCACATGGATTTGAAGTTAACTCGTTTGTTTCGCATGCAGTTGCAGCTAAATCATGTATATCACAAGTATGTGAAGCTAAACCATTTCTTTCGCTTGGATTCGAAGATAAGCCTTCTACTTCTCATTGATTTTAATCTAAATCATGTGTTTCGCATGGATTTGAAGCTAACTCGTTTGTTTCGCATGCTGTTGAAGCTAAATCATGTATATCACAAGTATTTGAAGCTATATCATATGTTTCGCACGGATTCGAAGATAAGCCTTCTACTTCGCATTGATTTTAATCTAATTCATGTGTTTCGCATGGATTTGAAGCTAACTCGTTTGTTTCGCATGCAGTTGAAGCTGAATCATGTATATCAAAAGTATTTGAATCTAAACTATTCGTTTCGCATGGATTCGAAGAGAAGCCTTCCACTTCGCATTGATTTGAAGCTAAATCATGTGTTTCACATGGATTTGAAGTTAGCTCGTTTGTTTCGCATGCAGTCGAAGCTAAATCATGTATATCACAAGTATTTGAAGCTAAACAATTTGTTTCGCAATGGATTCGAAGATAAGCCTTCTACTTCACATTGATTTTAATCTAAATCATGTGTTTCCCATGGATTTGAAGCTAACTCGTTTGTTTCGCATGCAGTTGAAGCGGAATCATGTATATCAAAAGTATTTGAATCTAAACTATTCGTTTCGCATGGATTCGTAGATAAGCCTTCCACTTCGCATTGATTTGAAGCAAAACCATTTGCTTCGCATGGATTCGAAGATCAGCCTTCTACTTCGCATTGATTAGATGCTAAATCATGTGTTTCGCATGGGTTTGAAGCTAAGCCATCAACTTCGCGTTGACTTGATGCTAAATCATGTTTTTCGTTTGGACTTGAAGCTAACTCGTTTGTTTCGCATGTTGTTGAAGCTAAATCATGTATTTCACAAGTATTTGAAGCTAAACCATTTGTTTCGCATTTATTCGAAGCTAAGCCTTCTACTTCACATTGATTTGAGGCGAAATCATGTGTCTCGCTTGGATTTGAAGCTAACTCGTTTTTTTCGCTAGCAGTTGAAGCTAAATCACGTATATCACAAGTATTTCAAGCTAAACCATTTGATTCCCATGGATTTGAAGCTAAGCTTTCAACTTCGCATTGATTTGAGTATAAATCATGTGTTTCGCTTGGATTTGAAGCTAACTCGTTTGTTTCGCATGCTGTTGAAGCTAAATCATGTATATCACAAGTAATTGAAGCTATATCATATGTTTCGCATGGATTCGAAGATAACCCTTCTAATTCGCATTGATTTGATGCTAAATCATGTGTTTCGCATGGATTTGAAGCTAACTCGTTTGTTTCGCATGCTGTTGAAGCTAAGTCATGTATATCACAAGTAATTGAAGCTATATCATATGTTTCGCATGGATTCGAAGATAATCCTTCTAATTCGCATTGATTTGATGCTAAATCATGTGTTTCGCATGGATTTGAAGCTAACTCGTTTGTTTCGCATGCTGTTGAAGCTAAGTCATGTATATCACAAGTATTTGAAGCTAAACCATTTGTTTCGCTTGGATTCGAAGATAAGCCTTCTATTTCGCATTGATTTTAATTTAATTCATGTGTTTCGCATGGATTTGAAGCTAACTCGTTTGTTTCGCATGCAGTGAAGCTGAATGATGTATATCAAAAGTATTTGAATCTAAACTATTCGTTTCGCATGGATTCGAAGATAAGCCTTCCACTTCGCATTGATTTGAAGCTAAATCATGTGTTTCGCATGGATTTGAAGCTAACTCGTTTGTTTCGCATGCTGTTGAAGCTAAATCAAGTGTATCAGAAGTATTCGAAACCAAACCATTTGCTTCGCATGGATTCGAAGATAAGCCTCCTACTTCGCATTGATTTGAAGCTAAATCATGTGTTCGCATGGACTTGAAGCTACATCGTTTGTTTCGCATTCTGTTGAAGCTAAATCATGCATATCACAAGTATTTGAAGCTAAACCATTTGTTTCGCATGGATTCGAAGATAACCCTTCTACTTCGCATTGATTTGAAGTTAAATCATGTGTTTCGCATGGATTTGCTTCTAACTCGTTTGTTTCGCATGCTGTTGAAGATAAATCAAGTGTATCACAAGTATTTGAAGCCAAACCATTTGCTTCGCGTGGATTCGAAGATCAGCCTTCTACTTCGCATTGATTTGAAGCTAAATCATGTGTTCGCATAGACTTGAAGCTACATCGTTTGTTTCGCATTCTGTTGAAGCTAAATCATGCATATCACAAGTATTTGAAGCTAAACCATTTGTTTCGCATGGATTCGAAGATAACCCTTCTACTTCGCACTGATTTGAAGTTAAATCATGTGATTCGCATGGATTTGAATCTAACTCGTTTATTTCGTATGCTGTTGAAGCTAAATCATATATATCACAAGTATATGAAGCTAATCAATTTGTTTCGCATGGATTCGGAGATAAGTCTTCTACTTCGCATTGATTTGAAGCTAAATCATGTGTTTCGCATGGATTTGCTTCTGACTCGTTTGTTTCGCATGCTGTTGAAGATAAATCAAGTGTATCACAAGTATTTGAAGCCAAACCATTTGCTTCGCATGGATTCGAAGATCAGCCTTCTACTTCGCATTGATTTGATGATAAATCATATGTTTCGCATGGATTTGATGCTAACTCGTTTGTTTCGCATGCAGTTGAAGCTGAATCATGTATATCAGAAGTATTTGAATCTAAACTATTCGTTTCGCATGGATTCGAGGATAAGCCTTCCACTCCGCATTGATTTGAAACTAAATCATGTGTTTCGCATGGATTTAAATCGAACTCGTTTGTTTCGCATGCTGTTGAAGCTAAATCACGTATATCACAAGTATTTGAAGTTAAACAATTTGTTTCGCATGGATTCGAAGATAACCCATGTACTTCGCATTGATTTGAAGCTAAATCATGTGTTTCGCATGGATTTGAATTGAACTCGTTTGTTTCGCATGCTGTAGTAGCTAAATCAAGTGCATCAGAAGTATTCGAAACCAAACCATTTGCTTCGCATGGATTCGAAGATAAGCCTCCTACTTCGCATTGATTTGAAGCTAAATCATGTGTTCGCGTGGACTTGAAGCTACCTCGTTTGTTTCGCAAGCTGTTGAATCTAAATCAAGTGTATCACAAGTATTTGTAGCCAAACCATTTGCTTCGCATGGATTCGAAGATCAGCCGTCTACTTCGAATTTATTAGATGCTAAATCATGTGTTTCGCATGGATTTGAATCTAACTCGTTTGTTTCGCATGCTGTTGAAACTAAATCATGTATATCACAAGTATTTGAAGCTATATCATATGTATCGCATGGATTCGTGGATAAGCCTCCTACTTCGCATTGATTTGAAGCTAACTCGTTTGTTTCGCATGCAGTTGAAGCTGAATCATGTATATCAAAAGTATTTGCATCTAAACTATTCGTTTCGCATGGATTCGAAGAGAAGCCTTCCACTTCGCATTGATTTGAAGCTAAATCATGTGTTTCACGTGGATTTGAAGTTAACTCGTTTGTTTCGCATGCAGTTGAAGCTAAATCATGTATATCACAAGTATTTGAAGCGAAACCATTTGTTTCGCATGGATTCGAAGATAACCCTTCTACTTCGCATTGATTTGAAGTTAAATCATGTGTTTCGCATGGATTTGAATCTAACTCGTTTATTTCGTATGCTGTTGAAGCTAAATCATATATATCACAAGTATATGAAGCTAATCCATTTGTTTCGCATGGATTCGAAGATAAGCCTTCTACTTCGCATTGATTTGAAGCTAAATTATGTGTTTCGCATGGATTTGCTTCTAACTCGTTTGTTTCGCATGCTGTTGAAGATAAATCAAGTGTATCACAAGTATTTGAAGCTAAACCATTTGTTTCGGATAGATTCGAAGATAAGCCTCCTACTTCGCATTGATTTGAAGCTAAATCATGTGTTCGCATGGATTTGAACCTACCCCGTTTGTTTCGCATGCTGTTGAAGCTAAATCATGTATATCACAAGTATTTGAAGCTGAACCATTTGCTTCGCATGGTTTCGAAGATCAGCCTTCTACTTCGCATTGATTAGATGCTAAATCATGTGTTTCGCATGGGTTTGAAGCTAAGCCATCAACTTCGCGTTGACATGATGCTAAATCATGTTTTTCGTTTGGACTTGAAGCTAACTCGTTTGTTTCGCATGTTGTTGAAGCTAAATCATGTATTTCACAAGTATTTGTAGCTAAACCATTTGTTTCGCATTTATTCGAAGCTAAGCCTTCTACTTCACATTGATTTGAGGCTAAATCATGTGTCTCGCTTGGATTTGAAGCTAACTCGTTTTTTTCGCTAGCAGTTGAAGCTAAATCAAGTATATCACAAGTATTTGAAGCTAAACCATTTGATTCCCATTGATTTGAAGCTAAGCTTTCAACTTCGCATTGATTTGAATATAAATCATGTGTTTCGCTTGGATTTGAAGCTAACTCGATTGTTTCGCATGCTGTTGAAGCTAAATCATGTATATCACAAGTATTTGAAGCTAAACCATTTGTTTCGCATGGATTCGAAGATAAGCCTCCTACTTCGCATTGATTTGAAGCTAAATCATGTGTTTCGCATGGATTTGAAGCTAACTCGTTTGTTTCGCATGCAGTTGAAGCTAAATCATGTATATCACAAGTATTTGAAGGTAAACCATTAGTTTCGCATGGATTCGAAGATCAGCCTTCCACTTCGCATTGATTTGATGCTAAATCATGTGTTTCGCATGGATTTGAAGCTAACTCGTTTGTTTCGCATGGATTCGGAGATAAGCCTTCTACTTCGCATTGATTTGAAGCTAAATCTTGTGTTTCGCATGTATTTGAAGCTAACTCGTTTGTTTCGCATGCTGTTGAAGCTAAATCAAGTGTATCGCAAGTATTTGAAGCCAAACCATTTGCTTCGCATGGATCCGAAAATCAGCCTTCTACTTCGCATTGATTAGATGCTAAATCATGTGTGTCGCATGGATTTGAATCTAACTCGTTTTTTTCGCATGCAGTTGAAGCTAAATCATGTACATCACAATTATTTGAAGCTAAACCATTTGTTTCGCATGGATTCGAACATAACCCACGTACTTCGCATTGATTTGAAGCTAAATCATGTGTTTCGCATGGAATTGAATCGAACTCGTTTGTTTCGCATGCTGTTGAAGCTAAATCATGTATATCACAAGTATTTGAAGCTAAACTATTCGTTTCGCATGGATTCGAAGATAAGCCTTCCACTTCGTATTGATTTGAAGCTAAATCATGTGTTTCGCATGGATTTGAAGTTAACTCGTTTGTTTCGTTTGCAGTTCAAGCTATATCATGTGTATCACAAGTATTTGAAGCTAAACCATTTGTTTCGCATGGATTTTAAGATAACCCTTCTAATTCGCATTGATTTGAAGCTAAATCATGTGTTTCGCATGGATTTGAAGCTAACTCGTTTGTTTCGCATGCTGTTGAAGCTAAGTCATGTATATCACAAGTATTTGAAGCTAAACCATTTGTTTCGCATGGATTCGAAGATAAGCCTCCTACTTCGCATTGATTTGAAGCTAAATCATGTGTTCGCATGGATTTGAACCTACCCCGTTTGTTTCGCATGCTGTTGAAGCTAAATCATGTATATCACAAGTATTTGAAGCTGAACCATTTGCTTCGCATGGATTCGAAGATCAGCCTTCTACTTCGCATTGATTAGATGCTAAATCATGTGTTTCGCATGGGTTTGAAGCTAAGCCATCAACTTCGCGTTGACATGATGCTAAATCATGTTTTTCGTTTGGACTTGAAGCTAACTCGTTTGTTTCGCATGTTGTTGAAGCTAAATCATGTATTTCACAAGTATTTGTAGCTAAACCATTTGTTTCGTATTTATTCGAAGCTAAGCCTTCTACTTCACATTGATTTGAGGCTAAATCATGTGTCTCGCTTGGATTTGAAGCTAACTCGTTTTTTTCGCTAGCAGTTGAAGCTAAATCATGTATATCACAAGTATTTGAAGCTAAACCATTTGTTTCGCATGGATTCGAAGATAAGCCTCCTACTTCGCATTGATTTGAAGCTAATTCATGTGTTTCGCATGGATTTGAAGCTAACTCGTTTGTTTTGCATGCAGTTGAAGCTGAGTCATGTATATCAAAAGTATTTGAATCTAAACTATTCGTTTCGCATGGATTCGAAGATAAGCCTTCCACTTCGCATTGATTTGAAGCTAAGTCATGTGTTTCACATGGATTTGAAGTTAACTCGTTTGTTTCGCATGCAGTTGAAGCCTAATCATGTATATCACAAGTATTTGAAGCTATATCATATGTTTCGCATGGATTCGAAGATAAGCCTTCTAATTCGCATTGATTTGAAGCTAAATCATGTGTTTCGCATGGATTTGAAGCTAACTCGTTTGTTTCGCATGCTGTTGAAGCTATGTCATGTATATCACAAGTATTTGAAGCTAAACCATTTGTTTCGCATGGATTCGAAGATAAGCCTCCTACTTCGCATTGATTTGGAGCTAAATCATGTGTACGCATGGACTTGAAGCTACATCGTTTGTTTCGCATGCTGTTGAAGCTAAATCAAGTGTGTCACAAGTATTTGAAGCCAAACCATTTGCTTCGCATGGATTCGAAGATCAGCCTTCTACTTCGCATTTATTAGATGCTAAATCATGTGTTTCGCATGGATTTGAAGCTAACTCGTTTGTTTTGCATGCTGTTGAAGCTAAATCATGTATATCACAAGTATTTGAAGCTATATCATATGTTTCGCATGGCTTCGAAGATAAGCCTCCTACTTCGCTTTGATTTGAAGCTAAATCATGTGTTCGCATGGATTTGAAGCTAACTCGTTTGTTTCGCATGATGTTGAAGCTAAATCATGTATATCACAAGTATTTGAAGCTATATCATATGTTTCGCATGGATTCGAAGATAACCCTTCTAATTCGCATTGATTTGAAGCTAAATCATGTGTTTCGAATGGATTTGAAGCTAACTCGTTTGTTTCGCATGCTGTTGAAGCTAAATCATGTATATCACAAGTAATTGAAGCTATATCATATGTTTCGCATGGATTCGAAGATCAGCCTTCTACTTCGCATTGATTTGAAGCTAAATCATGTGTTCGCATGGATTTGAAGCTAACTCGTTTAATTCGCATGCAGTTGAAGCTAAATCATGTATATCACAAGTATTTGAAGCTAAAACTTTTGATTCGCACGGATTTGAAGCTATGCCTTTTACGTCACATTGATTTGAGGCTAAATCATGTGTTTCGCTTGGATTTGAAGCTAACTCGATTTTTTCGCATGCAGTTGAAGCTAAATCATGTATATCACAAGTAATTGAAGCTATATCATATCTTTCGCATGGATTCGAAGATCAGCCTTCTACTTCGCATTGATTTGAAGCTAAATCATGTGTTCGCATGGATTTGAAGTTAACTCGTTTGTCTCGCATGCAGTTGAAGCTAACTCAAGTGTATCACAAGTATTTGAAGCTACACCATTTGCTTCGCATGGATTCGAAGATCAGCCTTCTACTTTGCATTTATTAGATGCTAAATCATGTGTGTCGCATGGATTTGAATCTAACTCGTTTATTTCGTATGCTGTTGAAGCTAAATCATATATATCACAAGTATTTGAACCTAAACTATTCGTTTCGCATGGATTCGAGGATAAGCCTTCCACTCCGCATTGATTTGAAGCTAAATCATGTGTTTCACATGGATTTGAAGTTAACTCGTTTGTTTCGCATGCAGTTGAAGCTAAATCATGTATATCACAAGTATTTGAAACGAAACCATTTGTTTCGCATGGATTCGAAGATAACCCTTCTACTTCGCATTGATTTGAAGTGAAATCATGTGTTTCGCATGGATTTGAATCTAACTCGTTTATTTCGTATGCTGTTGAAGCTAAATCATATATATCACAAGTATTTGAACCTAAACTATTCGTTTCGCATGGATTCGAGGATAAGCCTTCCACTCCGCATTGATTTGAAGCTAAATCATGTGTTCGCATGGATTTGAACCTACCCCGTTTGTTTCGCATGCTGTTGAAGCTAAATCATGCATATCACAAGTATTTGAAGCTAAACCATTTGCTTCGCATGGATTCGAAGATCAGCCTTCTACTTCGCATTGATTAGATGCTAAATCATGTGTTTCGCATGGGTTTGAAGCTAAGCCATCAACTTCGCGTTGACATGATGCTAAATCCTGTTTTTCGTTTGGACTAAATCTAACTCGTTTGTTTCGCATGTTGTTGAAGCTAAATCATGTATTTCACAAGTATTTGAAGCTAAACCATTTGTTTCGCATTTATTCGAAGCTAAGCCTTCTACTTCACATTGATTTGAGGCTAAATCATGTGTCTCGCTTGGATTTGAAGCTAACTCGTTTTTTTCGCTAGCAGCTGAAGCTAAATCATGTATATCACAAGTATTTGAAGCTAAACCATTTGATTCCCATTGATTTGAAGCTAAGCTTTCAACTTCGCATTGATTTGAATATAAATCATGTGTTTCGCTTGGATTTGAAGCTAACTCGTTTGTTTCGCATGCTGTTGAAGCTAAATCATGTATATCACAAGTAATTGAAGCTATATCATATGTTTCGCATGGATTCGAAGATAACCCTTCTAATTCGCATTGATTTGATGCTAAATCATGTGTTTCGCATGGATTTGAAGCTAACTCGTTTGTTTCGCATGCTGTTGAAGCTAAGTCATGTATATCACAAGTAATTGAAGCTATATCATATGATTCGCATGGATTCGAAGATAATCCTTCTAATTCGCATTGATTTGATGCTAAATCATGTGTTTCGCATGGATTTGAAGCTAACTCGTTTGTTTCGCATGCTGTTGAAGCTAAGTCATGTATATCACAAGTATTTGAAGCTAAACCATTTGTTTCGCTTGGATTCGAAGATAAGCCTTCTATTTCGCATTGATTTTAATCTAATTCATGTGTTTCGCATGGATTTGAAGCTAACTCGTTTGTTTCGCATGCAGTTGAAGCTGAATGATGTATATCAAAAGTATTTGAATCTAAACTATTCGTTTCGCATGGATTCGAAGATAAGCCTTCCACTTCGCATTGATTTGAAGCTAAATCATGTGTTTCGCATGGATTTGAAGCTAACTCGTTTGTTTCGCATGCTGTTGAAAATAAATCAAGTGTATCAGAAGTATGCGAAACCAAACCATTTGCTTCGCATGGATTCGAAGATAAGCCTCCTACTTCGCATTGATTTGAAGCTAAATCATGTGTTCGCATGGACTTGAAGCTACATCGTTTGTTTCGCCTTCTGTTGAAGCTAAATCATGCATATCACAAGTATTTGAAGCTAAACCATTTGTTTCGCATGGATTCGAAGATAACCCTTCTACTTCGCATTGATTTGAAGTTAAATCATGTGTTTCGCATGGATTTGCTTCTAACTCGTTTGTTTCGCATGCTGTTGAAGATAAATCAAGTGTATCACAAGTATTTGAAGCCAAACCATTTGCTTCGCGTGGATTCGAAGATCAGCCTTCTACTTCGCATTGATTTGAAGCTAAATCATGTGTTCGCATAGACTTGAAGCTACATCGTTTGTTTCGCATTCTGTTGAAGCTAAATCATGCATATCACAAGTATTTGAAGCTAAACCATTTGTTTCGCATGGATTCGAAGATAACCCTTCTACTTCGCACTGATTTGAAGTTAAATCATGTGATTCGCATGGATTTGAATCTAACTCGTTTATTTCGTATGCTGTTGAAGCTAAATCATATATATCACAAGTATATGAAGCTAATCAATTTGTTTCGCATGGATTCGGAGATAAGCCTTCTACTTCGCATTGATTTGAAGCTAAATCATGTGTTTCGCATGGATTTGCTTCTGACTCGTTTGTTTCGCATGCTGTTGAAGATAAATCAAGTGTATCACAAGTATTTGAAGCCAAACCATTTGCTTCGCATGGATTCGAAGATCAGCCTTCTACTTCGCATTGATTTGATGATAAATCATATGTTTCGCATGGATTCGAAGATAACCCTTCTAATTCGCATTGATTTGAAGCTAAATCATGTGTTTCGCATGGATTTGAAGCTAACTCGTTTGTTTCGCATGCTGTTGAAGCTAAATCATGTATATCACAAGTAATTGAAGCTATATCATATGTTTCGCATGGATTCGAAGATCAGCCTTCCACTCCGCATTGATTTGAAGCTAAATCATGTGTTTCATATGGATTTGAAGTTAACTCGTTTGTTTCGCATGCAGTTGAAGCTAAATCATGTATATCACAAGTATTTGAAACGAAACCATTTGTTTCGCATGGATTCGAAGATAACCCTTCTACTTCGCATTGATTTGAAGTTAAATCATGTGTTTCGCATGGATTTGAATCTAACTCGTTTATTTCGTATGCTGTTGAAGCTAAATCATATATATCACAAGTATTTGAACCTAAACTATTCGTTTCGCATGGATTCGAGGATAAGCCTTCCACTCCGCATTGATTTGAAGCTAAATCATGTGTTCGCATGGATTTGAACCTACCCCGTTTGTTTCGCATGCTGTTGAAGCTAAATCATGCATATCACAAGTATTTGAACCTAACCATTTGCTTCGCATGGATTCGAAGATCAGCCTTCTACTTCGCATTGATTAGATGCTAAATCATGTGTTTCGCATGGGTTTGAAGCTAAGCCATCAACTTCGCGTTGACATGATGCTAAATCCTGTTTTTCGTTTGGACTAAATCTAACTCGTTTGTTTCGCATGTTGTTGAAGCTAAATCATGTATTTCACAAGTATTTGAAGCTAAACCATTTGTTTCGCATTTATTCGAAGCTAAGCCTTCTACTTCACATTGATTTGAGGCTAAATCATGTGTCTCGCTTGGATTTGAAGCTAACTCGTTTTTTTCGCTAGCAGTTGAAGCTAAATCATGTATATCACAAGTATTTGAAGCTAAACCATTTGATTCCCATCGATTTGAAGCTAAGCTTTCAACTTCGCATTGATTTGAATATAAATCATGTGTTTCGCTTGGATTTGAAGCTAACTCGTTTGTTTCGCATGCTGTTGAAGCTAAATCATGTATATCACAAGTATTTGAAGCTAAACCATTTGTTTCGCATGGATTCGGAGATAAGCCTCCTACTTCGCATTGATTTGAAGCTAATTCATGTGTTTCGCATGGATTTGAAGCTAACTCGTTTGTTTCGCATGCAGTTGAAGCTGAATCATGTATATCAAAAGTATTTGAATCTAAACTATTCGTTTCGCATGGATTCGAAGATAAGCCTTCCACTTCGCATTGATTTGAAGCTAAATCATGTGTTTCACATGGATTTGAAGTTAACTCGTTTGTTTCGCATGTTGTTGAAGCTAACTCAAGTGTATCACAAGTATTTGAAGCTAAACCATTTGCTTCGCATTGATTCGTAGATCAGCCTTCTAGTTTGCATTGATTTGATGCTAAATCATGAGTTTCGAATGGATATGAAGTTAACTCGTTTGTTTCGCATGCAGTTGAAGCTAAATTATGTATATCGCAAGTAATTGAAGCTAAACCATTTGTTTCGCATGGATTCGAAGATAAGCCTCCTACTACGCATTGATTTGAAGCTAAATCATGTGTTTCGCGTGGATTTGAAACTAACTCGTTTTTTTCGCACGCTGTTGAAGCTAAATCATGTATATCGCAAGTATTTGAAGTTAAACAAATTGTTTCGCATGGATTCGAAGATAATCCATATACTTCGCATTGATTTGAAGCTAAATCATGTGTTTCGCATGGATTTGAAACTAACTCGTTTGTTTCGCATGCTGTTGAATCTAAATCATGCATATCACAAGTATTTGAAGCTAAACCATTTGTTTCGCATGGATTCGAAGATAAGCCACCTACTCCGCATTGATTTGAAGCTAAATCATGTGTTGGCATGGATTTGAATCTAACTCGTCTGCTTCGCACGCTGTTGAAGCTAAATCAAGTGTATCACAAGTATTTGAAGCTAAACCATTTGCTTCGCATGGATTCGAAGATCAGCCTTCTACTTTGCATTTATTAGATGCTAAATCATGTGTGTCGCATGGATTTGAAGCTAACTCGTTTGTTTCGCATGCTGTTGAAGCTAAATCATGCATATCACAAGTATTTGAAGCTAAACCATTTGTTTCGCATGGATTCGAAGATAAGTCTCCTACTTCGCATTGATTTGAAGCTAAATCATGTGTTCGCATGGATTGGAAGCTACCTCGTTTGTTTCTCGTGCTGTTTAAGCTAAATCATGTATATCACAAGTATTTGAAGCTAAACCATTTGATCCCATGGATTTGAAGCTAAGCTTTCAACTTCGCGTTGATTTGAATATAAATCATGTGTTTCGCTTGGATTTGAAGCTAACTCGTTTGTTTCGCATGCTGTTGAAGCTAAATCATGTATATCACAATTATTTGAAGCTAAACTATTCGTTTCGCATGGATTCGAAGATAAGCCTTCCACTTCGCATTGATTTGAAGCTAAATAATGTGTTTCGCATGGATTTGAAATTAACTCGTTTGTTTCGCATGCAGTTGAAGCTATATCATGTATATCACAAGTATTTGAAGCTAAAGCATTTGTTTCGCATGGATTCGAAGATAAGCTTCCTACTTCGCATTGATTTGAAGCTAAATCATGTGTTCACATGGACTTGAATCTAACTCGTTTGTTTCGCACGCTGTTGAAGCTAAATCAAGTGTATCACAAGTATTTGAAGCTAAACCATTTGTTTCGCATGGATTCGAAGATAAGCCTCCTACTTCGCATTGATTTGAAGTTAAATCATGTGTTCGCATGGATTTGAAGCTATCTCGTTTGTTTCGATTGCTGTTGAAGCTAAATCATGTATATCACAAGTATTTGCAGCTAAACCATTTGTTTCGCATGGATTCGAAGATAATCCATCTACTTCGCATTCATTTGAAGCTAAATCATGTGTTTCGATTGGATTTGAAGATAACTCGTTTGTTTCGCATGCTGTTAAAGCTAAATCATGTATATCACAAGTATTTGAAGATAAACCATTTGTTTCGCATGGATTCGAAGATAATCCATCTACTTCGCATTGATTTGAAGCTAAATCATGTGTTTCGCATGGATTTGAATCTAACTCGTTTGTTTCGCATGCAGTTGAAGCTGAATCATGTATATCAAAAGTATTTGAATCTAAACTATTCGTTTCGCATGGATTCGAAGATAACCCTTCTAATTCGCGTTGATTTGAAGCTAAATCATGTGTTTCGCATGGATTTGAAACTAACTCGTTTGTTTCGCATGCTGTTGAAGCTAAATCATGTATATCACAAGTATTTGAAGTTAAACAATTTGTTCCGCATGGATTCGAAGATAATCCATATACTCCACATTGATTTGAAGCTAAATCATGTGTTTCGCATGGATTTGAAACTAACTCGTTTGTTTCGCATGCTGTTGAAACTAAATCATGTATATCACAAGTATTTGAAGCTATATCATTTGTTTCGCATGGATTCGAAGATAAACCTTCCAATTCGCATTGATTTGGAGCTAAATCATGTGTTTCGCATGGATTTGAAACTAACTCGTTTGTTTCGCATGCTGTTGAAACTAAATCATGTATATCACAAGTATTTGAAACTATATCATTTGTTTCGAATGGATTCGAAGATAACCCTTCTAATTCGCATTGATTTGGAGCTAAATCATGTGTTTCGCATGGATTTGAAGCTAAGTCAATTGTTTCGCATGTTGTTGAACCTAACTCAAGTGTATCACAAGTATTTGAAGTTAAACAATTTGTTTCGCATGGATTCGAAGATAATCCATATACTTCGCATTGATTTGAAGCTAAATCATGTGTTTCGCATGGATTTGAATCTAACTCGTTTGTTTCGCATGCTGTTGAAGCTAAATCAAGTGTATCACAAGTATTTGAAGCCAAACCATTAGCTTCGCATGGATTCGAAGATCAGCCTTCTACTTAGCATTGATTAGATGCTAAATCATGTGTTACGCATGGATTTGAAGTTAACTCGTTTGTTTCGCATGCAGTTGAAGTTAAATCATGTATATCACAAGTATTTGAAGCAAAACCATTTATTTCGCATGGATTCGAAGATAGGCCTCCTACTTCGCATTGATTTGAAGCTAAATCATGTGTTTCGCATGGATTTGAAGCTAACTCGTTTGTTTGGCATGCAGTTGAAGCTAAATCATGTATATCGCAAGTATTTGAAGGTAAACCATTAGTTTCGCATGGATTCGAAGATCAGCCTTCCACTTCGCATTGATTTGATGCTAAATCATGTGTTTCGCATGGATTTGGAGCTAACTCGTTTGTTTCGCATGGATTCGAAGATAAGCCTTCTACTTCGCATTGATTTGAAGCTAATCTTGTGTTTCGCATGTATTTGAAGCTAAACCATTTGTTTCGCATGGATTCGAAGATAATCCATCTACTTCGCATTCATTTGAAGCTAAATCATGTGTTTCGATTGGATTTGAAGATAACTCGTTTTTTTCGCATGCTGTTAAAGCTAAATCATGTATATCACAAGTATTTGAAGATAAACCATTTGTTTCGCATGGATTCGAATATAATCCATCTACTTCGCATTGATTTGAAGCTAAATTATGTGGTTCGCATGGATTTGAAGCCAACTCGTTTGTTTTGCATGCAGTTGAAACTAAATCATATATATCAGAAGTATTTGATGCTAACCCAATTGGTTCGCGTGGATTTAAAGCAAAGCCTTCTTCTTCGCATTGATTTGAAGCTAAATCGTGTGTTTCGCATGGATTTGATGCTAACTCGTTTGTTTCGCATGCAGTTGAATCTAGCTCATGTATATCACGAGTATTTGAAGCTGAACCATTTGATTCGCATGGATTTGAAGGTAAGCACTCTAGTTCGCATTGAATTGAAGCTAAATCATGAGTTTCGCTTGGATTTGAAGCGAACTCGTTTGTATCGCATGCAGTTGAAGCTAAATCATGTATATCACAAGTAATTGAAGCTGAACCGTTTGATCCGCATGAATATAAATCCAAACCATGTATTTCGAATGAATTTGTAGCTAAATCATGTGTTTCGCATGGATTTGAAGCTAACTCGTTTGTTTCGCATGCAGTTGAAGCTAAATCATGTATATCACAAGTATTTGAAACAAGATCATTTGCGTCGCATGGATTTGATGCTAAGCCTTCTACTTCGCATTGATATGTAGCTAAATCATGTGTTTCGCTAGGATTTGAAGCTACCTTGTTTGATTCGCATGCAGTTGAAGCTAAATCACGTATATCACAAGTATTTGAAGCTGAACCATTTGTTTCGCACGGATTTGAAGCTAAGCCTTCTACTTCGCATTGATTTGAAGCTAAATCATGAGTTTCGCTTGGATTTGAAGCTAACTCGTTTGTTTCGCATGCAGTTGAAGCTAAATCATGTATATCACAAGTATTTGAAACTAGATCATTTGTGTCGCATGGATTTGAAGCTAAGCATTCTACTTCGCATTGATTTGAGGGTAAGTCATGTGTTTCGCATGGATTTGAAGCTAAACCATTTAATCCGCAAGGATTTGAATCTAAGCCTTCTACGTCGCATAGATTTGCAGCTAAATCATGTGTTCCGTATGGATTTGAAGCTAACTCATTTGTTTCGCATGCAATTGAAGCTAAATCATGTATATAACAAGTATTTGAAGCTGAACCTTTTGTTTCGCATGGATTTGAAGCTAAGCCTTCTACTTCGTATTGATTTGAAGCTGAATCATGTGTTTCGCTTGTATTTGAAGCTAACTCGTTTGATTCGCATGTAGTTGCAGCTAAATCATGTACATCACAAGTATTTGAAGCTAAACCATTTGTTTCGCGTGGATTTGAAACTAAGCCTTCTACTTCGCATTGATTTGAAGCTGAATCATGTATTTCGCATGGATTTGAAGCTAACTCGTTTAATTCGCATGCTGTTGAAGCTAAATCATGTATATCACAAGTATTTGAAGCTAAAACTTTTGATTCGCACGGATTTGAAGCTATGCCTTTTACGTCACATTGAGTTGAGGCTAAATCATGTGTTTCGCTTGGATTTGAAGCTAACTCGATTTTTTCGCACGCAGTTGAAGATAAATCATGTATATCACAAGTATTTGAAGCTAAACCATTTGATCCGCATGGATTTGAAGCTAAGCATACTACTTCGCATTGATTTGAGGGTAAGCCATGTGTTTCGCATGGATTTGAAGCTAAACCATTTGATTCGCATGGATTTGAAGATAAGCCTTCTACGTCGCATTGATTTGAAGAAGAATCATGTGTTTCGCTTGTATTTGAAGCTAACTGGTTTGATTCGCACGCAGTTGAAGATAAATCATGTATATCACAAGTATTTGAAGCTAAATGATTTGTTTCGCATTGATTTGAAGCTAAGGCTTCTACTTCGCATTCATTTGAAGTTAAATCATGTGTTTCCCTTGGGTGTGAAGCTAACACGCGTGTTTAGCACGCAGTTGAAGCCACATCTTGTATATCACAGGTATTTGAATCTAAACCATTTGTTTCGCATGGATTCGACGCTAAGCCTTCACCTTCGCATTGATTTGAAGATTAATCACGTGTTCCGCATGGATTTGAAGCTAACTCGTTTGTTTAGCATGCAGTTGAAGCTAAATCACGTATATCACAAGTATTTGAAGCTGAACCATTTGTTTCGCACGGATTTGAAGCTAAGCCTTCTACTTCGCATTGATTTGAAGCTAAATCATGAGTTTCGCTTGGATTTGAAGCTAACTCGTTTGTTTCGCATGCAGTTGAAGCTAAATCATGTATATCACAAGTATTTGAAACTAGATCATTTGTGTCGCATGGATTTGATGCTAAGGCTTCTACTTCGCATTGATTTGTAGCTAAATCATGTGTTTCGCTAGGATTTGAAGCTACCTCGTTTGATTCGCATGCAGTTGAAGCTAAATCATGTATACCACAAGTATTTGAAGCTGAACCATTCGTTTAGCATGGATTTGAAGCTAAGCCTTCTACTTCGCATTGATTTTAAGCTGCATCGTGTGATTCGCATGGATTTGAAGCTATCTCGTTTGTTTCGCATGCTGTTGAAGCTAAATCATGTATATCACAAGTATTTGATACTAACCCAATTGATCCGCATGGATTTGAAGCAAAGCCTTCTCCTTCGCATTGATTTGAAGCTAAATCGTGTGTTTCGCATGGATTTGATGCTAACTCGTTTGTTTCGCATGCAGCTGCAACTAAATCATCTACATCACAAGTATTTCAAGCTAAACCATTTGTTTCGCGTGGATTTGAAACTAAGCCTTCTACTTCGCATTGATTTGATGCTAAATCATGTGTTCCGTATGGATTTGAAGCTAACTCGTTTGTTTCGCATGCAACTGAAGCTATATCATGTATATAACAAGTATTTGAAGCTGAACCTTTTGTTTCGCATGGATTTGAAGATCAGCCTTCTACTTAGCATTGATTAGATGCTAAATCATGTGTTACGCACGGATTTGAAGTTAACTCGTTTGTTTCGCATGCAGTTGAAGTTAAATCATGTATATCACAAGTATTTGAAGCAAAACCATTTATTTCGCATGGATTCGAAGATAGGCCTCCTACTTCGCATTGATTTGAAGCTAAATCATGTGTTTCGCATGGATTTGAAGCTAACTCGTTTGTTTGGCATGCAGTTGAAGCTAAATCATGTATATCGCAAGTATTTGAAGGTAAACCATTAGTTTCGCATGGATTCGAAGATCAGCCTTCCACTTCGCATTGATTTGATGCTAAATCATGTGTTTCGCATGGATTTGGTGCTAACTCGTTTGTTTCGCATGGATTCGAAGATAAGCCTTCTACTTCGCATTGATTTGAAGCTAATCTTGTGTTTCGCATGTATTTGAAGCTAACTCGTTTGTTTCGCATGCTGTTGAAGCTAAATCAAGTGTATCGCAAGTATTTGAAGCCAAACCATTTGCTTCTCATGGATTCGAAAATCAGCCTTCTACTTCGCATTGATTAGATGCTAAATCATGTGTTTCGCATGGATTTGAATCTAACTCGTTTTTTTTCGCATGCAGTTGAAGCTAAATCATGTACATCACAAGTATTTGAAGCTAAACCATTTGTTTCGCATGGATTCGAAGATAATCCATCTACTTCGCATTCATTTCAAGCTAAATCATGTGTTTCGATTGGATTTGAAGATAACTCGTTTTTTTCGCATGCTGTTAAAGCTAAATCATGTATATCACAAGTATTTGAAGATAAACCATTTGTTTCGCATGGATTCGAATATAATCCATCTACTTCGCATTGATTTGAAGCTAAATTATGTGGTTCGCATGGATTTGAAGCCAACTCGTTTGTTTTGCATGCAGTTGAAACTAAATCATATATATCAGAAGTATTTGATGCTAACCCAATTGGTTCGCGTGGATTTAAAGCAAAGCCTTCTTCTTCGCATTGATTTGAAGCTAAATCGTGTGTTTCGCATGGATTTGATGCTAACTCGTTTGTTTCGCATGCAGTTGAATCTAGCTCATGTATATCACGAGTATTTGAAGCTGAACCATTTGATTCGCATGGATTTGAAGGTAAGCACTCTAGTTCGCATTGAATTGAAGCTAAATCATGAGTTTCGCTTGGATTTGAAGCGAACTCGTTTGTATCGCATGCAGTTGAAGCTAAATCATGTATATCACAAGTAATTGAAGCTGAACCGTTTGATCCGCATGAATATAAATCCAAACCATGTATTTCGAATGAATTTGTAGCTAAATCATGTGTTTCGCATGGATTTGAAGCTAACTCGTTTGTTTCGCATGCAGTTGAAGCTAAATCATGTATATCACAAGTATTTGAAACAAGATCATTTGCGTCGCATGGATTTGATGCTAAGCCTTCTACTTCGCATTGATATGTAGCTAAATCATGTGTTTCGCTAGGATTTGAAGCTACCTTGTTTGATTCGCATGCAGTTGAAGCGAAATCATGTATATCACAAGTATTTGATACTAACCCAATTGATCCGCATGGATTTGAAGCAAAGCCTTCTTCTTCGCAGTGATTTGATGCTAAATCGTGTGTTTCGCATGGATTTGATGCTAACTTGTTTGTTTCGCATGCAGTTGAATCTAGCTCATGTATATCACGAGTATTTGATGCTAAACCATTTGATTCGCATGGATTTGAAGCTAAGCCTTCTACTTCGCATTGATTTGAAGCTAAATCATATGTTTTGCTTGGATTTGAAGCTAACTCGTTTGATTTGCATGCAGTTGCAACTAAATCATCTACATCACAAGTATTTGAAGCTAAACCATTTGTTTCGCGTGGATTTGAAACTAAGCCTTCTACTTCGCATTGATTTGAAGCTAAATCATGTGTTTCGCTTGGATTTGAAACTAAGCCTTCTACTTCGCATTGATTTGAAGCTAAATCGTGTGTTTCACATGGATCTGAAGGAGTCTCGTTTGTTTCGCCTGCATTTGAAGCTGTATCACTTATATTGACAAGTATGTGAATTTAAATCTTTCGTTTCACGAGGATTTGAAGCTAAGGCTTCTACTTCATATATATTTGAAGCTAAATCATGTGTTTCGTTTGGATTTGAAGCTAACTCGTTTGTTTCGTATGCAGTTAAAGCTAAGTAATTTTTAAAACAAGTATTTGGAGCTAAATTATACGTTTCGCATGGATTTGATACTAAGGCTTCTACTTCGCATTGATTTGATGCTCAATTATGTGTTTCGCTTGAATTTGAAGCTAACATATTTGTTTCACATGATGTTCAAGCTAAATCATGTATATCACAAGTATTTCAAGCTGTAACATTTGTTTCACATGAATATTAAGCTAAACCATGTGTTTCGAGTGAATTTGAAGCTAAATCATGTGTTTCGCATGGATTCGAAGCTAACTCGTTTGTTTTGCCTGCATTTGAAGCTAAATCGTGTATATCACAAGTATTTGAAGCTAAATGATTTGTTTCGCATTGATTTGAAGCTAAGGCTTCTACTTTGCATTCATTTGAAGTTAAATCATGTGTTTCACTTGGGTGTGAAGCTAACTCGCGTGTTTAGCACGTAGTTGAATATAAATCATTTGTATCACAAGTATTTGAACCTAAACCATTTGATTCGCATGGATTTGAAGCTAAGCCTTCTTCTTCGCATTGATTAGAAGCTAAATCATGTGATCCGCATGGATTTGAAGCTAACTCGTTTGTTCCACATGCAGTTGAACCTTAACATTTATATCACAAGTATTTGATGCTAAACCATTTGTTTCGCTTTGATTTGAAGCTATGGCTTCTACTTCGCATTTATTTGAAGCTAAATCATGTGTTTCGCATGGATTTGAAGCTAACTCGTTTGTTTCGCATGCAGTTAAAGCTAAGTAATGTATAAAACAAGTATTTGAAGCTAAACTATACGTTTCGCATGGATTTGATACTAAGGCTTCTACTTCACATTGATTTGATGCTGAATTATGTGTTTCGCTTGAATTTGAAGCTAACATATTTGTTTCACATGCAGTTAATGTTCAATCATGTATATCACAAGTATTTCAAGCTGTAACATTTGTTTCACATGAATATTAAGCTAAACCATTGTTTCGAATGAATTTGAAGCTAAACCATTTGTTTCGCGTGGATTTGAAACTAAGCCTTCTACTTCGCATTGATTTGAAGCTGAATCATGTATTTCGCATGGATTTGAAGCTAACTCGTTTGTTTCGCATGCTGTTGAAGCTAAATCATGTATATCACAAGTATTTGATACTAACCCAATTGATCCGCATGGATTTGAAGCAAAGCCTTCTCCTTCGCATTGATTTGAAGCTAAATCGTGTGTTTCGCATGGATTTGATGCTAACTCGTTTGTTTCGCATGCAGCTGCAACTAAATCATCTACATCACAAGTATTTGAAGCTAAACCATTTGTTTCGCGTGGATTTGAAACTAAGCCTTCTACTTCGCATTGATTTGATGCTAAATCATGTGTTCCGTATGGATTTGAAGCTAACTCGTTTGTTTCGCATGCAACTGAAGCTATATCATGTATATAACAAGTATTTGAAGCTGAACCTTTTGTTTCGCATGGATTTGAAGATCAGCCTTCTACTTAGCATTGATTAGATGCTAAATCATGTGTTACGCATGGATTTGAAGTTAACTCGTTTGTTTCGCATGCAGTTGAAGTTAAATCATGTATATCACAAGTATTTGAAGCTAAACCATTTATTTCGCATGGATTCGAAGATAGGCCTCCTACTTCGCATTGATTTGAAGCTAAATCATATGTTTCGCATGGATTTGAAGCTAACTCGTTTGTTTCGCATGCAGTTGAAGCTAAATCATGTATATCACAAGTATTTGAAGGTAAACCATTAGTTTCGCATGGATTCGAAGATCAGCCTTCCACTTCGCATTGATTTGATGCTAAATCATGTGTTTCGCATGGATTTGGAGCTAACTCGTTTGTTTCGCATGGATTCGAAGATAAGCCTTCTACTTCGCATTGATTTGAAGCTAATCTTGTGTTTCGCATGTATTTGAAGCTAACTCGTTTGTTTCGCATGCTGTTGAAGCTAAATCAAGTGTATCGCAAGTATTTGAAGCCAAACCATTTGCTTCTCATGGATTCGAAAATCAGCCTTCTACTTCGCATTGATTAGATGCTAAATCACGTGTTCCGCATGGATTTGAAGCTAACTCGTTTGTTTAGCATGCAGTTGAAGCTAAATCACGTATATCACAAGTATTTGAAGCTGAACCATTTGTTTCGCACGGATTTGAAGCTAAGCCTTCTACTTCGCATTGATTTGAAGCTAAATCATGAGTTTCTCTTGGATTTGAAGCTAACTCGTTTGTTTCGCATGCAGTTGTAGCTACATCATAAATATCACAAGTATTTGAAGCTACAACTTTTGATTCGCACGGATTTGAAGCTAAGCCTTCTGCTTCGCATTGATTTGAATCTAAATCATATGTTTCGCTTGGATTTGAAGCTAACTCGTTTGTTTCGCCTGCATTTGAAGCTATATCAGTGATATTCGCAAATATTTGAAGCTAAATCATTCGTTTCGATGAATTTGAAGCTAAACTTCCTACTCCGCATTGATTTGAAGCTGAATCATGTGTTTCGTTTGGATTTGAAGCTAACTCGTTTGTTTCGCATAGTGTTGAAGCTAAATCATGTATAACACAAGTATTTGAGCCTGAGCCATTTGTTTCGCATGGATTCGAAGATAAGCCTCCTACTTCGCAATGATTTGAATCTAATCCATGTGTTTCGCATGGATTTGAAGCTGACTCGTTTGTTTCGCCTGCATCTGAAGCTATATCATGTTAATCACAAGTATCTGAAGCTAAACCATTTGCAGCGCATGAATTTTAAGCTAAGCCTTCTACTTCGCATTGATTTGAAGCTAAATCGGGTGTTTCGCATGGATTTGAAGCTAAATCATATATATCACAAGTATTAGAAGCTAAACCATTTAATTCCCATGGATTTGAAGCTAAGCCTTCTACTTCGCATTGATTTGGACCTAAATCATGTCTTTCGCTAGGATTTGAAGCTATACTTCCTACTCCGCATTGATTTGAAGCTGAATCATGTGTTTCGTTTGGATTTGAAGCTAACTCGTTTGTTTCGCATAGTGTTGAAGCTAAATCATGTATAACACAAGTATTTGAGCCTGAGCCATTTGTTTCGCATGGATTCGAATATAAGCCTCCTACTTCGCATTGATTTGAATCTAATCCATGTGTTTCGCATGGATTTGAAGCTAACTCGTTTTTTTCGCCTGCAGTTCATGCTAAATCATGTATATCATAAGTATTTGAAGCTAAAACGTTTGATTCGCACGGATTTGAAGCTAAGCCTTCTACTTCGCATTGATTTGATGCTAAGTCATGTGTTTCGCATGGATTTGAAGCTAACTCGTTTGTTCCGTTTGCTGTTGAAGCTAAATCACGCATATCACAAGTATTTAAGCCTGAGCCATTTGTTTCGCATGGATTCGAAGATCAGCCTCCTAATTCGCGTTTATTTGAAGCTAAATCATGTGTTTCGCATGGATTTGAAGCTATGTCGTTTGTTTCGCATGCAGTTGAAGCTAAATCATGTATATCATAAGTATTTGAAGCTAAAGAACTTTATTCGCATGGATTTCAAACTAAGCCTTCTACTTCCCATTGAAGGTAAATCATGTCTTTTGCATGGATTTAAAGCTAACTCGTTTGTTTCACCTGCATTTGAAGCTATATCAGTGATATTCGCATGTATTTGAAGCTAAATCATTCGTTTCGCTGGATTTGAAGCTAAGCCTTCTACTTCGCATTGATTTGAATCTAAATCATGTGTTTCGCTTGGATTTGAAGCTAACTCGTTCGTTTTGCACACAGTTGAAGCAAAATCACGCATATCACAAGTATTTGAAGCTAAACCAATTGATTCGCAAGGATTCGAAAATCAGCCTTCTACTTCGCATTGATTTGAAGCTAAGTCATGAGCTTCGCATGGATCTGAAGCTAAATCATGTGTTTTGAATGGATTTGAAGTTAACTCGTTTGCTTCCCAAGCAGTTGAAACTAAATCATGTATGTCATAAGTATTTGAAGCTAAAGAACTTGATACGCATGGATTTCAAACTAAGCCTTCTACTTCGCATTGATTTGAAGGTAAATCATGTCTTTTGCATGGAATTAAAGCTAACTCGTTTGTTTCGCCTGCATTTGAAGCTATATCAGTGATATTCGCAAGTATTTGAAGCTAAATCATTCGTTTCGCTGGATTTGAAGCTAAGCCTTCTACTTCGAATTGATTTGATTCTGAATCATGTGTTTCGCTTGGATTTGAAGCTAACTCGTTGGTTTTGCATGAAGTTGAATCTAAATCATGTATATCACAAGTATTTGAAGCTGAACCATTTGTTTCATATACATTTGAAGCTAAGCCTTCTACTTCACATTGATTGGAAGTTAAATCATGGGTTTCGCATGGATTTGAAGCTAACTCGTTTGTGTAGCTTGCATTTGGAGCTATATCACTTATATTCGCAAGTATTTGAAGCTAAACCATTCGTTTCGCATGGATTCGAAGATCAACCTTCTCCTTCGCATTCATTTGAAGCTAAATCATGTGTTTCGCATGGATTTGAAGCTAACTCGTTTGTTTCTCTTGCCGTTGAATGTAAATCATGTATATCACAAGTGTTTGAAGCTAAACCATTTGTTTCGCATGGATTCGAAGGTAAGCCTTCTACTTCGCATTGATTTGATGCTAAGTCATGTGTTTCGCATGGATTCGAAGCTAAGCCTTCAACTTCGCGTTGACTAGATGCTAAAGCATGTTTTTCGCTTGGATTTGAAGCTAACTCGTTTTTTCGCATGCAGTTGAAGCTAAATCATGAATATCACATGTATTTGAAGCTAAAAAGTTTGATCCGCACGGATTTGAAGCTAAGTCTTCTACTTCGCATTGAATTGATGCTAAGTCATGTGTTTCGCATGGATTTGAAGCTAACTCGTTTGTTCCGTTTGCTGTTGAAGCTGAATCAAGTATGTCACAAGTATTTGAAGCTAAACAAATTGTTTCTCATGGATTTGAAGATCAGCCTTCTACTTCGCATTGATTTGAAACTAAATCATGTGTTTCGCTTGGATTTGAAGAGAACGCGTTTTTTTCGCATGCAGTTGAAGCTAAATCATGTTCATCACAAGTATTTGAAGCTGAACCATCTGTTTCGCAAGCAGATGTAGCTATATCATAAATATCACAATTATTTGAAGCTACAACTTTTGATTCACACGGATTTGAAGCTAATCCTTCTACTTCGCATTTATTTGAAGCTAAATCATGTGTTTCGCTTGCATTTGAAGCTAACTCGTTTTTTTCGCATGCAGTTGAAGCTAAATCATGAATATAATAAGTATTTGAAGCTGAACCTTTTGATTGGCATAACTATTAAGCTAAACCATGGGTTTCGAATGAATTTGAAGCTAAGTCATGTGTTTCGAAAGGATTTGAAGCTAATTCGTTGGTTTCGCATGCAGTTGAAGCTAAATCACGTACATCACATGTATTTGAAGCTGTACCATCTTTTTTCGCATGGATTCGATGATAAGCATTCTACTTCGCATTGAATTGAAGCTAAATCATGAATTTCGCATGGATTTGAAGCTAACACGTTTGTTTGGCATGCTGTTGAAGCTAAATCATGTTTATCACAAGTATTTGAAGCTTAACAATCTGTTTCGTGTGGATTCGGAGATCAGCCTTCTACTTCGCATTGATTTGTAGCTAAATCATATGTTTCGCTTGGATTTGAAACTAACTCGTTTGTTTCGCATGCAGTTGAAGCTAAATCATGTATATCACAAGTATTTGAAGCTAAACCATTTGTTTCGCATGGATTTGAAGCTAAGCCTTCAACTTCGCGTTGACTTGATGCTAAATCATGCTTTTCGCTTGAATTTGAAGCTAACTCGTTTTTTCGCATGCAGTTGAAGCTAAATCATGAATATCACAAGTATTTGAAGCTACAACTTTTGATTCTCACGGATTTGAAGCTAAGCCTTCTACTTCGCATTGATTTGAAACTAAATCATGTGTTTCGCATGGATTTGAAGCTAACTCGTTTGTTTCGCCTGCATTTGAAGCTAAATCATGTATGTGACAAGTATTTGAAGCTAAACCATTTGTTTCGCATCGATTCCAAGATCAGACTTCTGCTTCGTATTGAATTGAAGTTAAATTATGTATTTCGCATGGATTTGAAGCTAACACGTTCGTTTCGCATGCTGTTGAAGCTAAATCATGTATATCTCAAGTATTTGAAACTAAATAGTCTGTTTCGTGTGGTTTCGAAGATCAGCCTTCTACTTCGCATTGATTTGAAACTAAATCATGTGTTTCGCTTGGATTTGAAGATAACGCGTTCTTTTCGCATGCAGTTGAAGCTAAATCATGTTCATCACAAGTATTTGAAGCTGAACCATCTGTTTCGCATGCAGTTGTAGCTACATCATAAATATCACAAGTATTTGAAGCTACAACTTTTGATTCGCACGGATTTGAAGCTAAGCCTTCTACTTCGCATTGATTTGAATCTAAATCATATGTTTCGCTTGGATTTGAAGCTAACTCGTTTGTTTCGCCTGCATTTGAAGCTATATCAGTGATATTCGCAAATATTTGAAGCTAAATCATTCGTTTCGATGAATTTGAAGCTAAACTTCCTACTCCGCATTGATTTGAAGCTGAATCATGTGTTTCGTTTGGATTTGAAGCTAACTCGTTTGTTTCGCATAGTGTTGAAGCTAAATCATGTATAACACAAGTATTTGAGCCTGAGCCATTTGTTTCGCATGGATTCGAAGATAAGCCTCCTACTTCGCAATGATTTGAATCTAATCCATGTGTTTCGCATGGATTTGAAGCTGACTCGTTTGTTTCGCCTGCATCTGAAGCTATATCATGTTAATCACAAGTATCTGAAGCTAAACCATTTGCATCGCATGAATTTTAAGCTAAGCCTTCTACTTCGCATTGATTCGAAGCTAAATCGGGTGTTTCGCATGGATTTGAAGCTAAATCATATATATCACAAGTATTAGAAGCTAAACCATTTAATTCCCATGGATTTGAAGCTAAGCCTTCTACTTCGCATTGATTTGGAGCTAAATCATGTCTTTCGCTAGGATTTGAAGCTAAACTTCCTACTCCGCATTGATTTGAAGCTGAATCATGTGTTTCGTTTGGATTTGAAGCTAACTCGTTTGTTTCGTATAGTGTTGAAGCTAAATCATGTATAACACAAGTATTTGAGCCTGAGCCATTTGTTTCGCATGGATTCGAATATAAGCCTCCTACTTCGCATTGATTTGAATCTAATCCATGTGTTTCGCATGGATTTGAAGCTAACTCGTTTTTTTCGCCTGCAGTTCATGCTAAATCATGTATATCATAAGTATTTGAAGCTGAACCATTTGTTTGGCATGAATATTAAGCTAAACCATGTCTTTCGAATGAATTTGAAGCTAAATCATGTGTTTTGAATGGATGTGAAGCCAACTCGTTTGTTTCGCATGCATTTGAAGCTAAATCATGTATATCACATATAATTGAAGCTAAACCATCTGTTTCGTGTGGATTCGAAGGTAAGCCTTCTACTTCGCATTGATTCGATGCTAAATCATGTGTTTCGCATGGATTTGAAGCTAACTCGTTTGTTTCGCATGCTGTTGAAGCTAAATCATGTATATCACAAGTATTTGAAGCTGAACCATTTGTTTCGCATGGATTCGAAGCTAAGCCTTCAACTTCGCGTTGACTAGATGCTAAAGCATATTTTTCGCTTGGATTTGAAGCTAACTCGTTTTTTCGCATGCAGTTGAAGCTAAATCATGAATATCACAAGTATTTGAAGCTAAAACGTTTGATTCGCACGGATTTGAAGCTAAGCCTTCTACTTCGCATTGATTTGATGCTAAGTCATGTGTTTCGCATGGATTTGAAGCTAACTCGTTTGTTCCGTTTGCTGTTGAAGCTAAATCACGCATATCACAAGTATTTAAGCCTGAGCCATTTGTTTCGCATGGATTCGAAGATCAGCCTCCTAATTCGCGTTTATTTGAAGCTAAATCATGTGTTTCGCATGGATTTGAAGCTATGTCGTTTGTTTCGCATGCAGTTGAAGCTAAATCATGTATATCATAAGTATTTGAAGCTAAAGAACTTTATTCGCATGGATTTCAAACTAAGCCTTCTACTTCGCATTGAAGGTAAATCATGTCTTTTGCATGGATTTAAAGCTAACTCGTTTGTTTCACCTGCATTTGAAGCTATATCAGTGATATTCGCATGTATTTGAAGCTAAATCATTCGTTTCGCTGGATTTGAAGCTAAGCCTTCTACTTCGCATTGATTTGAATCTAAATCATGCTTTTCGCTTGAATTTGAAGCTAATTCGTTTTTTCGCATGCAGTTGAAGCTAAATCATGAATATCACAAGTATTTGAAGCTACAACTTTTGATTCGCACGGATTTGAAGCTAAGCCTTCTACTTCGCATTGATTTGAAACTAAATCATGTGTTTCGCATGGATTTGAAGCTAACTCGTTGGTTTTGCATGAAGTTGAATCTAAATCATGTATATCACAAGTATTTGAAGCTGAACCATTTGTTTCATATACATTTGAATCTAAGCCTTCTACTTCACATTGATTGGAAGTTAAATCATGGGTTTCGCATGGATTTGAAGCTAACTCGTTTGTGTAGCTTGCATTTGAAGCTATATCACTTATATTCGCAAGTATTTGAAGCTAAACCATTCGTTTCGCATGGATTCGAAGATCAACCTTCTACTTCGCATTCATTTGAAGCTAAATCATGTGTTTCGCATGGATTTGAAGCTAACTCGTTTGTTTCTCTTGCCGTTGAATGTAAATCATGTATATCACAAGTGTTTGAAGCTAAACCATTTGTTTCGCATGGATTCGAAGGTAAGCCTTCTACTTCGCATTGATTTGATGCTAAGTCATGTGTTTCGCATGGATTCGAAGCTAAGCCTTCAACTTCGCGTTGACTAGATGCTAAAGCATGTTTTTCGCTTGGATTTGAAGCTAACTCGTTTTTTCGCATGCAGTTGAAGCTAAATCATGAATATAACATGTATTTGAAGCTAAAAAGTTTGATCCGCACGGATTTGAAGCTAAGTCTTCTACTTCGCATTGAATTGATGCTAAGTCATGTGTTTCGCATGGATTTGAAGCTAACTCGTTTGTTCCGTTTGCTGTTGAAGCTGAATCAAGTATGTCACAAGTATTTGAAGCTAAACAAATTGTTTCTCATGGATTTGAAGATCAGCCTTCTACTTCGCATTGATTTGAAACTAAATCATGTGTTTCGCTTGGATTTGAAGAGAACGCGTTTTTTTCGCATGCAGTTGAAGCTAAATCATGTTCATCACAAGTATTTGAAGCTGAACCATCTGTTTCGCAAGCAGATGTAGCTTTATCATAAATATCACAAGTATTTGAAGCTACAACTTTTGATTCACACGGATTTGAAGCTAATCCTTCTACTTCGCATTTATTTGAAGCTAAATCATGTGTTTCGCTTGCATTTGAAGCTAACTCGTTTTTTTCGCATGCAGTTGAAGCTAAATCATGAATATAATAAGTATTTGAAGCTGAACCTTTTGATTGGCATAACTATTAAGCTAAACCATGGGTTTCGAATGAATTTGAAGCTAAGTCATGTGTTTCGAAAGGATTTGAAGCTAATTCGTTGGTTTCGCATGCAGTTGAAGCTAAATCACGTATATCACATGTATTTGAAGCTGTACCATCTTTTTTCGCATGGATTCGATGATAAGCATTCTACTTCGCATTGAATTGAAGCTAAATCATGAATTTCGCATGGATTTGAAGCTAACACGTTTGTTTGGCATGCTGTTGAAGCTAAATCATGTTTATCACAAGTATTTGAAGCTTAACAATCTGTTTCGTGTGGATTCGGAGATCAGCCTTCTACTTCGCATTGATTTGTAGCTAAATCATATGTTTCGCTTGGATTTGAAACTAACTCGTTTGTTTCGCATGCAGTTGAAGCTAAATCATGTATATCACAAGTATTTGAAGCTAAACCATTTGTTTCGCATGGATTTGAAGCTAAGCCTTCAACTTCGCGTTGACTTGATGCTAAATCATGCTTTTCGCTTGAATTTGAAGCTAACTCGTTTTTTCGCAAGCAGATGTAGATATATCATAAATATCACAAGTATTTGAAGCTACAACTTTTGATTCACACGGATTTGAAGCTAATCCTTCTACTTCGCATTTATTTGAAGCTAAATCATGTGTTTCGCTTGCATTTGAAGCTAACTCGTTTTTTTCGCATGCAGTTGAAGCTAAATCATGAATATAATAAGTATTTGAAGCTGAACCTTTTGATTGGCATAACTATTAAGCTAAACCATGGGTTTCGAATGAATTTGAAGCTAAGTCATGTGTTTCGAAAGGATTTGAAGCTAATTCGTTGGTTTCGCATGCAGTTGAAGCTAAATCACGTATATCACATGTATTTGAAGCTGTACCATCTTTTTTCGCATGGATTCGATGATAAGCATTCTACTTCGCATTGAATTGAAGCTAAATCATGAATTTCGCATGGATTTGAAGCTAACACGTTTGTTTGGCATGCTGTTGAAGCTAAATCATGTTTATCACAAGTATTTGAAGCTTAACAATCTGTTTCGTGTGGATTCGGAGATCAGCCTTCTACTTCGCATTGATTTGTAGCTAAATCATATGTTTCGCTTGGATTTGAAACTAACTCGTTTGTTTCGCATGCAGTTGAAGCTAAATCATGTATATCACAAGTATTTGGAGCTGAACCATTTGTTTCGCACGAATATCACGCTAAACCATGTGTTTGGAATGAATTTAAAGCTAATTCACGTGTTTCGCATAGATTTGAAGCCAACTCGTTTGTTACGCATGCAGTTGAAGCTGAATCATGTATATCCCAAGTATTTGAAGCTCAACCATTTGATTCGCATGGATTTGAAGATAAGCCTTCTACTTCGCATTGATTTGAAGCTAAATCATGTGTTTCGCTTGGATTTGAAACTAACTAGTTTGTTTCGCAATGCAGTTGAAGCTAAATCATGTATATCACAAATTATTTGATGCTAAACCATTTGATTCGCATGGATTTCAAAATAAGCCTTCTACTTCGCATTTATTTGAAGCTAAATCATGTGTTTCGCATGGATTTGAAGCTAACTCGTTTGTTTCGCATGCATTTGAACCTAAATTATGTACATCACAAGTATTTGAAGCTGAACCACTTGTTTCGCATGGATTTGAAGATAAGCCTTCTACTTCGCATTGATAAGAGGCTAAATCGTGTGTTTCGCATGGACTTGAAGCTAACTCGTTCGATTCGCTTGCATTTGAAACTAAATCATGCACATCACAAGTATTTGAAGCTGAACCACTTGTTTCGCATGGATTTGAAGATAAGCTTTCTACTTCGCATTGATTTGAAGCTACATCATGTGTTTGGCTTGTATTTGAGACTAACTAGTTTGTTTCGCAATGCAGTTGAAGCTAAATCATGTATATCACAATTATTTGAAGCTAAACCAATTGATTCGCACGGATTTCAAAATAAGACTTCTACTTCGCATTGATTCGAAGATAAATCACGTGTTTCGCACGGATTTGAAGTTATGCCTTCCACTTTGCATTGATTTGGAGCTAAATCATGTCTTTCGCTTGGATTTGAAGCTAAACTTCCTACTCCGCATTGAGTTGAAGCTAAATCATGTGCTTCGCTTGGATTTGAAGCTAACTCGTGTCTCATGCATTTGAAGCGTAATCCTGTATATCACAAATATTTGAAGCTAAACATGTATTTCGCCTGGATTTCAAGCTAACTCGTTTGTTTCGCATGCATTTGAAACTAAATCATGCACATCACAAGTGTTTGAAGCTGAACCACTTGTTTCGCATGGATTTGAAGATAAGCCTTCTACTTCGCATTGATTTGAAGCTACATCATGTGTTTCGTTTGGACTTGAGACTAACTAGTTTGTTTCGCAATGCAGTTGAAGCTAAATCGTGTATATCACAGTTATTTGAAGCTAAACCAGTTGATTCGCATGGATTTCAGAATAAGCCTTCTACTTCGCATTGATTATAATCTAAATCATCTGTTTCGCATGGATTTAAAGCTATCTCGTTTGTTTCGCATGCAGTTGAAGCTAAATCATGTATATCACAAATATTTGAAGCTGAATCATTTGTTTCGCATACAGTTAAAGCTAAATCATGTATATCACAAGTATTTGAAGCTGAACCATTTGTTTCGCATGAATATTAGGCTAAACCATTTGTTTGGGATGAATTTGAAGCTAATTCATGCGTTTCGCATAGATTTAAAGCTAACTCGTTAGTTTTGCATGCTGTTGAAGCTAAATCATGTATATCACAAGTATTTGAATCTGAAGCATTTGATTCGCATGGATTTGAAACTAAGCCTTCTACATCACATTGATTTGAATCTAAATCATGTGTTTCGCTTGAATTTGAAGCTAAGCCTTCTACTTCGCATTGATTTGAAGCGAAATCATGTGTATCGCATGGATTTTAAGCTAACTCGTTTTCTTCGCCTGTATTTGATGGAAAATCATGTATATCACAATTATTTGAAACTAAACCATTTGATTCGCATGGATTTGAAGATAATCCTTCTACTTCGCATTGATTTGAAGCAAAATCATGTGTTTCGCATGGATTTGAATCTAACTCGTTAGTTTTCATGCTGTTGAAGCTAAATCATGTATATCACAAGTATTTGAAGCTAAACCATTTGATTCACATGGATTTGAAGCTAAATCATATATATCAAAAGTATTAGAAGCTAAACCATTTAATTCGCATGGATTTGAATCTATGCCTTCTACTTCGCATTGATTTCAAAGTAAATCATGTGTTTCGCTTGAACTTGAAGCTAACATGTTTGTTTCACAAGCAGTTGATGCTAAATCATGTATATCACAATTATTTGAAGCTGAACCATTTGTTTCGAATGAATATTCTGCTAAACCATATGTTTCGAATAAATTTGAAGCTAAATCATGAGTTTCGCATGGATTTGATGCTAACTCGTTAGTTTTGCATGCTGTTGAAGCTAAATCATGTATATCACAAGTATTTGAAGCGAAACCAATTGTTTCGCATGGATTTGAAGATAAGCCTTCTACTTCGCATTTATTTGAAGCTAAATCATGTGTTTCGCTTGGATTTGAAACTAGCTAGTTTCTTTCGCAATGCAGTTGAAGCTAAATCATGTATATCACAAGTATTTGGAGCTGAACCATTTGTTTCGCACGAATATCACGCTAAACCATGTGTTTTGAATGAATTTAAAGCTAAATCATGTGTTTCTCATAGATTTGAAGCCAACTCGTTTGTTACGGATGCAGTTGAAGCTGAATCATGTATATCCCAATATTTGAAGCTCAACCATTTGATTCGCATGGATTTGAAGATAAGCCTTCTACTTCGCATTGATTTGAAGCTAAATCATGTGTTTCGCATAGAATTGAAGCTAACTCGTTTGTTACGCATGCAGTTGAAGCTGAATCATGTATATCACAATTATTTGAAGCTAAACCATTTGATCCGCATGGATTTCAAAATAAGCCTTCTACTTTGCATTGATGTGATGCTAAATCATGTGTTTCGCTTGCATTTCAAGCTAACTCGTTTGTTTCGCATGTAATTGAAGCTAGATAATGTATCAAACAAGTATTTGAAGCTAAACCATTTGTTTCGCATGGCTTCGAAGATCAGCCATCTACCTCGTATTGATTTAAAGCTAAATCATGTGTTTCGCATGGATTTGAAGCTAACTCGTTTGTATCGCATGCAGTTGAAGCTAAATCATGTATATCACAATTATATGAAGCTAAACCATTTGATTCGCATGGATTTCAGAATAAGCCTTCTACTTCGCATTGATTATAATCTAAATCATCTGTTTCGCATGGATTTAAAGCTATCTCGTTTGTTTCGCATGCAGTTGAAGATAAATCATGCATATCATAATTATTTGAAGCTAAACCATTTGATTCGCATGGATTTGAAGATAAGCCTTCTACTTCGCATTGATTTGAAGCAAAATCATGTGTTTCGCATTGATTTGAATCTAACTCGTTAGTTTTCATGCTGTTGAAGCTAAATCATGTATATCACAGTTATTTGAAGCTAAACCAGTTGATTCGCATGGATTTCAAAATAAGCCTTCTACTTCGCATTGATTTGAAGCTAAATCATGTGTTTAGCTTGGATTTCAAGCTAACTCGTTTGTTTCGCATGCAATTGAAGATAGATCACGTATCAAACAAGTATTTGAAGCTAAACCATTTGATTCGCATGGATTTGATGCTATGCCATCTACTTCGCTTTTATTTGAAACTGAATCATGTGTATCTCTTGTTTTTGAAGCTATCACGTTCGTTTCACATGCAGTTGAAGCTAAATCATGTATATCAAAAGGATTTGAAGCAGAACCGTTTGTTTTGCACGAATATCACGCTAAACCATGTGTTTGGAA
Source organism: Megalopta genalis (assembly GCF_051020955.1). Taxonomy (NCBI): domain Eukaryota; kingdom Metazoa; phylum Arthropoda; class Insecta; order Hymenoptera; family Halictidae; genus Megalopta; species Megalopta genalis. The sequence continues at coordinate 223,051 of NW_027476260.1, read as the reverse complement.
TGAATTTGAAGCTAAATCATGTGTTTTGCATAGATTTGAAGCTAACTCGTTTGTTACGCATGCACTTGAAGCTGAATCATGTATATCCCAAGTATTTGAAGCTCAACCATTTGATTCGCATGGATTTGAAGATAAGCCTTCTACTTCGCATTGATTTGAAGCTAAATCATGTGTTTCGCTTGGATTAGAAACTAACTAGTTTGTATCGCATTGCTGTTGATGCTAAATCATGTATATCACAATTATTTGAAGCTAAACCATTTGATTAGCATGGATTTCAAAATAAGCCTTCTACTTCGCATTGATTTTAATCTAAATCATCTGTTTCGCATGGATTTAAAGCTATCTCGTTTGTTTCGCATGCAGTTGAAGATAAATCATGTATATCACAGGTATTTGAAGCTAAACCATTTGTTTCGCATGGATTCGAAGATAAGCCTTTTAAATCGCATTGATTTCAAGCTAAATCATGTGTTTCGCATGGATTTGAAGCTAACTCGCTAGTTTTGCATGCTGTTGAAGCTTATTCATGTACATCACAAGTATTTGAAGCTAAACCATTTGTTTCGCAAGGATTCGAAGATCAGCCTTCTACTTCGCATTGATAAGAAGCAAAATCATGTGTTTCGCATGGATTTGAAGCTAACTCGTTCGTTTCGCTTGCATTTGAAGCTAAATCATGCACATCACAAGTATTTGAAGCTGAACCACTTGTTTCGCATGGATTTGAAGATAAGCCTTCTACTTCGCATTGATTTGAAGCTAAATCATGTGTTTCAAATGGATTTGAAGCTAACTCGTTTGTTTCGCATGCAATTGAAGCTAAATCATGTATATCACAATTATTTGAAGCTAAACCATTTGATTCGCATGGATTTCAAAATAAGCCTTCTACTTCGCATTGATTTTAATCTAAATCATCTGTTTCGCATGGATTTGAAGCTAACACGTTTGTTTCGCATGCAGTTGAAGCTAAATCATGTATATCACAAATATTTGAAGCTGAATCATTTGTTTCGCATACAGTTGAAGCTAAATCATGTATATCACAAGTATTTGAAGCTGAACCATTTGTTTCGCATGAATATTAGGCTAAACCATTTGTTTGGGATGAATTTGAAGCTAATTCATGCGTTTCGCATAGATTTGAAGCTAACTCGTTAGTTTTGCATGCTGTTGAAGCTAAATCATGTATATCACAAGTATTTGAATCTGAAGCATTTGATTCGCATGGATTTGAAACTAAGCCTTCTACATCACATTGATTTGAATCTAAATCATGTGTTTCGCTTGAATTTGAAGCTAAGCCTTCTACTTCGCATTGATTTGAAGCGAAATCATGTGTTTCGCATGGATTTTAAGCTAACTCGTTTTCTTCGCCTGTATTTGATGGAAAATCATGTATATCACAATTATTTGAAACTAAACCATTTGATTCGCATGGATTTGAAGATAATCCTTCTACTTCGCATTGATTTGAAGCAAAATCATGTGTTTCGCATGGATTTGAATCTAACTCGTTAGTTTTCATGCTGTTGAAGCTAAATCATGTATATCACAAGTATTTGAAGCTAAACCATATGTTTCGCAAAGATTCGAAGATCAGCCTTCTACTTCGCATTGATAAGAAGCTAAATCATGTGTTTCGCATAGAATTGAAGCTAACTCGTTTGTTACGCATGCAGTTGAAGCTGAATCATGTATATCACAATTATTTGAAGCTAAACCATTTGATCCGCATGGATTTCAAAATAAGCCTTCTACTTTGCATTGATTTGATGCTAAATCATGTGTTTCGCTTGCATTTCAAGCTAACTCGTTTGTTTCGCATGTAATTGAAGCTAGATAATGTATCAAACAAGTATTTGAAGCTAAACCATTTGTTTCGCATGGCTTCGAAGATCAGCCATCTACCTCGTATTGATTTAAAGCTAAATCATGTGTTTCGCATGGATTTGAAGCTAACTCGTTTGTATCGCATGCAGTTGAAGCTAAATCATGTATATCACAATTATATGAAGCTAAACCATTTGATTCGCATGGATTTCAGAATAAGCCTTCTACTTCGCATTGATTATAATCTAAATCATCTGTTTCGCATGGATTTAAAGCTATCTCGTTTGTTTCGCATGCAGTTGAAGATAAATCATGCATATCATAAGTATATGAAGCTAAACCATTTGATTCGCATGGATTTGAAGATAAGCCTTCTACTTCGCATTGATTTGAAGCAAAATCATGTGTTTCGCATGGATTTGAATCTAACTCGTTAGTTTTCATGCTGTTGAAGCTAAATCATGTATATCACAGTTATTTGAAGCTAAACCAGTTGATTCGCATGGATTTCAAAATAAGCCTTCTACTTCGCATTGATTTGAAGCTAAATCATGTGTTTCGCTTGGATTTCAAGCTAACTCGTTTGTTTCGCATGCAATTGAAGATAGATCACGTATCAAACAAGTATTTGAAGCTAAACCATTTGATTCGCATGGATTTGATGCTATGCCATCTACTTCGCTTTTATTTGAAACTGAATCATGTGTTTCTCTTGTTTTTGAAGCTATCACGTTCGTTTCACATGCAGTTGAAGCTAAATCATGTGTTTCGCTTGGATTAGAAACTAACTAGTTTGTATCACATTGCTGTTGATGCTAAATCATGTATATCACAAGTATTTGAAGCTAAACCATTTGATGCGCCTGATTTGATGCTATGCCATCTACTTCGCTTTTATTTGAAACTGAATCATGTGTTTCTGTTGAATTTGAAGCTAACACGTTCGTTTCACATGCAGTTGAAGCTAAATCATGTATATCACAAGTATTTGAAGCTGAACCATTTGTTTCGCACGAATATCAGGCTAAAACATGTGTTTGGAATGAATTTGAAGCTAAATCTTGTGTTTCGCATAGATTTGGAGCTAACTCGTTTGTTACGCATGCAGTTGAAGCTGAATCATGTATATCCCAAGTATTTGAAGCTCAACCATTTGATTCGCATGGATTTGAAGATAACCCTTCTACTTTGAATTGATTTGAAGCTAAATCATGTGTTTCGCTTGGATTTCAAACTAACTCGTTCGTTTCGCATGCAGTTGAAGCTAAATCATGTATATCACAAGTATGTGAAGCTAAACCGTTTGCTAGGCATGGATTTTAAGCTAAGCCTTCTACTTCGCATTGATTTGATGCTAAATCGGGTGTTTCGCATGGATTTGAAGCTAAGCCTTCAACTTCGTGTTGACTTGATGCTAACTCATGTTTTTCGCTTGGATTTGAAGCTAACTCGTTTGTTTCGCATACAGTTGAAGCTAAATCATGTATATCACAAGTATTTGGAGCTGAACCATTTGTTTCGCATGGATTTCAAAATAAGCCTTCTACTTCGCATTGATTTTAATCTAAATCATCTGTTTCGGATGGATTTAAAGCTATCTCGTTTGTTTCGCATGCAGTTGAAGATAAATCATGTATATCACAAGTATTTGAAGCTAATCCATTTGTATCGCGTGGATTCGAAGATCAGCCTTCTACTTCGCATTGATTTGAAGTTAAATCATATGTTTCGCATGGATTTGAAGCTAATCGTTTGTATCGCATGCAGTTGAAGCTAAATCATATATATCACAATTATTTGAAGCTAAACCATTTGACTCGCATGGATTTCAAAATAAGCCTTCTACTTTGCATTGATTTGATGCTAAATCATGTGTTTCGCTTGCATTTCAAGCTAACTCGTTTGTTTCGCATGTAATTGAAGCTAGATAATGTATCAAACAAGTATTTGAAGCTAAACCATTTGATTCGCATGGATTTCAAAATAAGCCTTCTACTTTGCATTGATTTGATGCTAAATCATGTGTTTCGCTTGCATTACAAGCTAACTCGTTTGTTTCGCATGTAATTGAAGCTAGATAATGTATCAAACAAGTATTTGAAGCTAAACCATTTGTTTCGCATGGCTTCGAAGATCAGCCATCTACCTCGTATTGATTTAAAGCCAAATCATGTGTTTCGCATGGATTTGAAGCTAACTCGTTTGTATCGCATGCAGTTGAAGCTAAATCATGTATATCACAATTATATGAAGCTAAACCATTTGATTCGCATGGATTTCAGAATAAGCCTTCTACTTCGCATTGATTTTAATCTAAATCATCTGTTTCGCATGGATTTAAAGCTATCTCGTTTGTTTCGCATGCAGTTGAAGATAAATCATGCATATCATAATTATTTGAAGCTAAACCATTTGATTCGCATGGATTTGAAGATAAGCCTTCTACTTCGCATTGATTTGAAGCAAAATCATGTGTTTCGCATTGATTTGAATCTAACTCGTTAGTTTTCATGCTGTTGAAGCTAAATCATGTATATCACAGTTATTTGAAGCTAAACCAGTTGATTCGCATGGATTTCAAAATAAGCCTTCTACTTCGCATTGATTTGAAGCTAAATCATGTGTTTCGCTTGGATTTCAAGCTAACTCGTTTGTTTCGCATGCAATTGAAGATAGATCACGTATCAAACAAGTATTTGAAGCTAAACCATTTGATTCGCATGGATTTGATGCTATGCCATCTACTTCGCTTTTATTTGAAACTGAATCATGTGTTTCTCTTGTTTTTGAAGCTATCACGTTCGTTTCACATGCAGTTGAAGCTAAATCATGTATATCAAAGGATTTGAAGCTGAACCGTTTGTTTTGCACGAATATCACGCTAAACCATGTGTTTGGAATGAATTTGAAGCTAAATCATGTGTTTTGCTTAGATTTGAAGCTAACTCGTTTGTTACGCATGCACTTGAAGCTGAATCATGTATATCCCAAGTATTTGAAGCTCAACCATTTGATTCGCATGGATTTGAAGATAAGCCTTCTACTTCGCATTGATTTTAAGCTAAATCATGTGTTTCGCTTGGGTTAGAAACTAACTAGTTTGTATCGCATTGCTGTTGATGCTAAATCATGTATATCACAAGTATTTGAAGCTAAACCATTTGATGCGCCTGGATTTGATGCTATGCCATCTACTCCGCTTTTATTTGAAACTGAATCATGTGTTTCTGTTGAATTTGAAGCTAACACGTTCGTTTCACATGCAGTTAAAGCTAAATCATGTATATCACAAGTATTTGAAGCTGAACCATTTGTTTCGCACGAATATCAGGCTAAAACATGTGTCTGGAATGAATTTGAAGCTAAATCTTGTGTTTCGCATAGATTTGGAGCTAACTCGTTTGTTACGCATGCAGTTGAAGCTGAATCATGTATATCCCAAGTATTTGAAGCTCAACCATTTGATTCGCATGGATTTGAAGATAAGCCTTCTACTTCGCATTGATTTTAATCTAAATCATCTGTTTCCCATGGATTTAAAGCTATCTCGTTTGTTTCGCATGCAGTTGAAGATAAAACATGTATATCACAGGTATTTCAAGCTAAACCATTTGATTCGCATGGATTTGAAGATAAGCCTTCCACTTCGCATTGATTTTAATCTAAATCATCTGTTTCGCATGGATTTAAAGCTATCTCGTTTGTTTCGCATGCAGTTGAAGATAAATCATGTATATCACAGGTATTTGAAGCTAAACCATTTGTTTCGCATGGATTCGAAGATAAGCCTTTTAAATCGCATTGATTTCAAGCTAAATCATGTGTTTCGCATGAATTTGAAGCTAACTCGCTAGTTTTGCATGCTGTTGAAGCTTATTCATGTACATCACAAGTATTTGAAGCTAAACCATTTGTTTCGCAAGGATTCGAAGATCAGCCTTCTACTTCGCATTGATAAGAAGCAAAATCATGTGTTTCGCATGGATTTGAAGCTAACTCGTTCGTTTCGCTTGCATTTGAAGCTAAATCATGCAGATCACAAGTATTTGAAGCTGAACCACTTGTTTCGCATGGATTTGAAGATAAGCCTTCTACTTCGCATTGATTTGAAGCTAAATCATGTGTTTCGAATGGATTTGAAGCTAACTCGTTTGTTTCGCATGCAATTGAAGCTAAATCATGTATATCACAATTATTTGAAGCTAAACCATTTGATTCGCATGGATTTCAAAATAAGCCTTCTACTTCGCATTGATTTTAATCTAAATCATCTGTTTCGCATGGATTTAAAGCTATCTCGTTTGTTTCGCATGCAGTTGAAGATAAATCATGCATATCACAATTATTTGAAGCTAAACCATTTGATTCGCATGGATTTGAAGATAAGCCTTCTACTTCGCATTGATTTGAAGCAAAATCATGTGTTTCGCATGGATTTGAATATAACTCGTTTGTTTGGCATGCTGTTGAAGCTAAATCATGTTTATCACAAGTATTTGAAGCTTAACAATCTGTTTCGTGTGGATTCGGAGATCAGCCTTCTACTTCGCATTGATTTGTAGCTAAATCATATGTTTCGCTTGGATTTGAAACTAACTCGTTTGTTTCGCATGCAGTTGAAGCTAAATCATGTATATCACAAGTATTTGGAGCTGAACCATTTGTTTCGCACGAATATCACGCTAAACCATGTGTTTGGAATGAATTTAAAGCTAATTCACGTGTTTCGCATAGATTTGAAGCCAACTCGTTTGTTACGCATGCAGTTGAAGCTGAATCATGTATATCCCAAGTATTTGAAGCTCAACCATTTGATTCGCATGGATTTGAAGATAAGCCTTCTACTTCGCATTGATTTGAAGCTAAATCATGTGTTTCGCTTGGATTTGAAACTAACTAGTTTGTTTCGCAATGCAGTTGAAGCTAAATCATGTATATCACAAATTATTTGATGCTAAACCATTTGATTCGCATGGATTTCAAATAAGCCTTCTACTTCGCATTTATTTGAAGCTAAATCATGTGTTTCGCATGGATTTGAAGCTAACTCGTTTGTTTCGCATGCATTTGAACCTAAATTATGTACATCACAAGTATTTGAAGCTGAACCACTTGTTTCGCATGGATTTGAAGATAAGCCTTCTACTTCGCATTGATAAGAGGCTAAATCGTGTGTTTCGCATGGACTTGAAGCTAACTCGTTCGATTCGCTTGCATTTGAAACTAAATCATGCACATCACAAGTATTTGAAGCTGAACCACTTGTTTCGCATGGATTTGAAGATAAGCTTTCTACTTCGCATTGATTTGAAGCTACATCATGTGTTTGGCTTGTATTTGAGACTAACTAGTTTGTTTCGCAATGCAGTTGAAGCTAAATCATGTATATCACAATTATTTGAAGCTAAACCATTTGATTCGCACGGATTTCAAAATAAGACTTCTACTTCGCATTGATTCGAAGATAAATCACGTGTTTCGCACGGATTTGAAGCTATGCCTTCCACTTTGCATTGATTTGGAGCTAAATCATGTCTTTCGCTTGGATTTGAAGCTAAACTTCCTACTCCGCATTGAGTTGAAGCTAAATCATGTGCTTCGCTTGGATTTGAAGCTAACTCGTGTCTCATGCATTTGAAGCGTAATCCTGTATATCACAAATATTTGAAGCTAAACATGTATTTCGCCTGGATTTCAAGCTAACTCGTTTGTTTCGCATGCATTTGAAACTAAATCATGCACATCACAAGTGTTTGAAGCTGAACCACTTGTTTCGCATGGATTTGAAGATAAGCCTTCTACTTCGCATTGATTTGAAGCTACATCATGTGTTTCGTTTGGACTTGAGACTAACTAGTTTGTTTCGCAATGCAGTTGAAGCTAAATCGTGTATATCACAGTTATTTGAAGCTAAACCAGTTGATTCGCATGGATTTCAGAATAAGCCTTCTACTTCGCATTGATTATAATCTAAATCATCTGTTTCGCATGGATTTAAAGCTATCTCGTTTGTTTCGCATGCAGTTGAAGCTAAATCATGTATATCACAAATATTTGAAGCTGAATCATTTGTTTCGCATACAGTTAAAGCTAAATCATGTATATCACAAGTATTTGAAGCTGAACCATTTGTTTCGCATGAATATTAGGCTAAACCATTTGTTTGGGATGAATTTGAAGCTAATTCATGCGTTTCGCATAGATTTAAAGCTAACTCGTTAGTTTTGCATGCTGTTGAAGCTAAATCATGTATATCACAAGTATTTGAATCTGAAGCATTTGATTCGCATGGATTTGAAACTAAGCCTTCTACATCACATTGATTTGAATCTAAATCATGTGTTTCGCTTGAATTTGAAGCTAAGCCTTCTACTTCGCATTGATTTGAAGCGAAATCATGTGTATCGCATGGATTTTAAGCTAACTCGTTTTCTTCGCCTGTATTTGATGGAAAATCATGTATATCACAATTATTTGAAACTAAACCATTTGATTCGCATGGATTTGAAGATAATCCTTCTACTTCGCATTGATTTGAAGCAAAATCATGTGTTTCGCATGGATTTGAATCTAACTCGTTAGTTTTCATGCTGTTGAAGCTAAATCATGTATATCACAAGTATTTGAAGCTAAACCATTTGATTCACATGGATTTGAAGCTAAATCATATATATCAAAAGTATTAGAAGCTAAACCATTTAATTCGCATGGATTTGAATCTATGCCTTCTACTTCGCATTGATTTCAAAGTAAATCATGTGTTTCGCTTGAACTTGAAGCTAACATGTTTGTTTCACAAGCAGTTGATGCTAAATCATGTATATCACAATTATTTGAAGCTGAACCATTTGTTTCGAATGAATATTCTGCTAAACCATATGTTTCGAATAAATTTGAAGCTAAATCATGAGTTTCGCATGGATTTGATGCTAACTCGTTAGTTTTGCATGCTGTTGAAGCTAAATCATGTATATCACAAGTATTTGAAGCGAAACCAATTGTTTCGCATGGATTTGAAGATAAGCCTTCTACTTCGCATTTATTTGAAGCTAAATCATGTGTTTCGCTTGGATTTGAAACTAGCTAGTTTCTTTCGCAATGCAGTTGAAGCTAAATCATGTATATCACAAGTATTTGGAGCTGAACCATTTGTTTCGCACGAATATCACGCTAAACCATGTGTTTTGAATGAATTTAAAGCTAAATCATGTGTTTCTCATAGATTTGAAGCCAACTCGTTTGTTACGGATGCAGTTGAAGCTGAATCATGTATATCCCAATATTTGAAGCTCAACCATTTGATTCGCATGGATTTGAAGATAAGCCTTCTACTTCGCATTGATTTGAAGCTAAATCATGTGTTTCGCATAGAATTGAAGCTAACTCGTTTGTTACGCATGCAGTTGAAGCTGAATCATGTATATCACAATTATTTGAAGCTAAACCATTTGATCCGCATGGATTTCAAAATAAGCCTTCTACTTTGCATTGATGTGATGCTAAATCATGTGTTTCGCTTGCATTTCAAGCTAACTCGTTTGTTTCGCATGTAATTGAAGCTAGATAATGTATCAAACAAGTATTTGAAGCTAAACCATTTGTTTCGCATGGCTTCGAAGATCAGCCATCTACCTCGTATTGATTTAAAGCTAAATCATGTGTTTCGCATGGATTTGAAGCTAACTCGTTTGTATCGCATGCAGTTGAAGCTAAATCATGTATATCACAATTATATGAAGCTAAACCATTTGATTCGCATGGATTTCAGAATAAGCCTTCTACTTCGCATTGATTATAATCTAAATCATCTGTTTCGCATGGATTTAAAGCTATCTCGTTTGTTTCGCATGCAGTTGAAGATAAATCATGCATATCATAATTATTTGAAGCTAAACCATTTGATTCGCATGGATTTGAAGATAAGCCTTCTACTTCGCATTGATTTGAAGCAAAATCATGTGTTTCGCATTGATTTGAATCTAACTCGTTAGTTTTCATGCTGTTGAAGCTAAATCATGTATATCACAGTTATTTGAAGCTAAACCAGTTGATTCGCATGGATTTCAAAATAAGCCTTCTACTTCGCATTGATTTGAAGCTAAATCATGTGTTTAGCTTGGATTTCAAGCTAACTCGTTTGTTTCGCATGCAATTGAAGATAGATCACGTATCAAACAAGTATTTGAAGCTAAACCATTTGATTCGCATGGATTTGATGCTATGCCATCTACTTCGCTTTTATTTGAAACTGAATCATGTGTATCTCTTGTTTTTGAAGCTATCACGTTCGTTTCACATGCAGTTGAAGCTAAATCATGTATATCAAAAGGATTTGAAGCAGAACCGTTTGTTTTGCACGAATATCACGCTAAACCATGTGTTTGGAATGAATTTGAAGCTAAATCATGTGTTTTGCATAGATTTGAAGCTAACTCGTTTGTTACGCATGCACTTGAAGCTGAATCATGTATATCCCAAGTATTTGAAGCTCAACCATTTGATTCGCATGGATTTGAAGATAAGCCTTCTACTTCGCATTGATTTGAAGCTAAATCATGTGTTTCGCTTGGATTAGAAACTAACTAGTTTGTATCGCATTGCTGTTGATGCTAAATCATGTATATCACAATTATTTGAAGCTAAACCATTTGATTCGCATGGATTTCAAAATAAGCCTTCTACTTCGCATTGATTTTAATCTAAATCATCTGTTTCGCATGGATTTAAAGCTATCTCGTTTGTTTCGCATGCAGTTGAAGATAAATCATGTATATCACAGGTATTTGAAGCTAAACCATTTGTTTCGCATGGATTCGAAGATAAGCCTTTTAAATCGCATTGATTTCAAGCTAAATCATGTGTTTCGCATGGATTTGAAGCTAACTCGCTAGTTTTGCATGCTGTTGAAGCTTATTCATGTACATCACAAGTATTTGAAGCTAAACCATTTGTTTCGCAAGGATTCGAAGATCAGCCTTCTACTTCGCATTGATAAGAAGCAAAATCATGTGTTTCGCATGGATTTGAAGCTAACTCGTTCGTTTCGCTTGCATTTGAAGCTAAATCATGCACATCACAAGTATTTGAAGCTGAACCACTTGTTTCGCATGGATTTGAAGATAAGCCTTCTACTTCGCATTGATTTGAAGCTAAATCATGTGTTTCAAATGGATTTGAAGCTAACTCGTTTGTTTCGCATGCAATTGAAGCTAAATCATGTATATCACAATTATTTGAAGCTAAACCATTTGATTCGCATGGATTTCAAAATAAGCCTTCTACTTCGCATTGATTTTAATCTAAATCATCTGTTTCGCATGGATTTGAAGCTAACACGTTTGTTTCGCATGCAGTTGAAGCTAAATCATGTATATCACAAATATTTGAAGCTGAATCATTTGTTTCGCATACAGTTGAAGCTAAATCATGTATATCACAAGTATTTGAAGCTGAACCATTTGTTTCGCATGAATATTAGGCTAAACCATTTGTTTGGGATGAATTTGAAGCTAATTCATGCGTTTCGCATAGATTTGAAGCTAACTCGTTAGTTTTGCATGCTGTTGAAGCTAAATCATGTATATCACAAGTATTTGAATCTGAAGCATTTGATTCGCATGGATTTGAAACTAAGCCTTCTACATCACATTGATTTGAATCTAAATCATGTGTTTCGCTTGAATTTGAAGCTAAGCCTTCTACTTCGCATTGATTTGAAGCGAAATCATGTGTTTCGCATGGATTTTAAGCTAACTCGTTTTCTTCGCCTGTATTTGATGGAAAATCATGTATATCACAATTATTTGAAACTAAACCATTTGATTCGCATGGATTTGAAGATAATCCTTCTACTTCGCATTGATTTGAAGCAAAATCATGTGTTTCGCATGGATTTGAATCTAACTCGTTAGTTTTCATGCTGTTGAAGCTAAATCATGTATATCACAAGTATTTGAAGCTAAACCATATGTTTCGCAAAGATTCGAAGATCAGCCTTCTACTTCGCATTGATAAGAAGCTAAATCATGTGTTTCGCATAGAATTGAAGCTAACTCGTTTGTTACGCATGCAGTTGAAGCTGAATCATGTATATCACAATTATTTGAAGCTAAACCATTTGATCCGCATGGATTTCAAAATAAGCCTTCTACTTTGCATTGATTTGATGCTAAATCATGTGTTTCGCTTGCATTTCAAGCTAACTCGTTTGTTTCGCATGTAATTGAAGCTAGATAATGTATCAAACAAGTATTTGAAGCTAAACCATTTGTTTCGCATGGCTTCGAAGATCAGCCATCTACCTCGTATTGATTTAAAGCTAAATCATGTGTTTCGCATGGATTTGAAGCTAACTCGTTTGTATCGCATGCAGTTGAAGCTAAATCATGTATATCACAATTATATGAAGCTAAACCATTTGATTCGCATGGATTTCAGAATAAGCCTTCTACTTCGCATTGATTATAATCTAAATCATCTGTTTCGCATGGATTTAAAGCTATCTCGTTTGTTTCGCATGCAGTTGAAGATAAATCATGCATATCATAAGTATATGAAGCTAAACCATTTGATTCGCATGGATTTGAAGATAAGCCTTCTACTTCGCATTGATTTGAAGCAAAATCATGTGTTTCGCATGGATTTGAATCTAACTCGTTAGTTTTCATGCTGTTGAAGCTAAATCATGTATATCACAGTTATTTGAAGCTAAACCAGTTGATTCGCATGGATTTCAAAATAAGCCTTCTACTTCGCATTGATTTGAAGCTAAATCATGTGTTTCGCTTGGATTTCAAGCTAACTCGTTTGTTTCGCATGCAATTGAAGATAGATCACGTATCAAACAAGTATTTGAAGCTAAACCATTTGATTCGCATGGATTTGATGCTATGCCATCTACTTCGCTTTTATTTGAAACTGAATCATGTGTTTCTCTTGTTTTTGAAGCTATCACGTTCGTTTCACATGCAGTTGAAGCTAAATCATGTGTTTCGCTTGGATTAGAAACTAACTAGTTTGTATCACATTGCTGTTGATGCTAAATCATGTATATCACAAGTATTTGAAGCTAAACCATTTGATGCGCCTGATTTGATGCTATGCCATCTACTTCGCTTTTATTTGAAACTGAATCATGTGTTTCTGTTGAATTTGAAGCTAACACGTTCGTTTCACATGCAGTTGAAGCTAAATCATGTATATCACAAGTATTTGAAGCTGAACCATTTGTTTCGCACGAATATCAGGCTAAAACATGTGTTTGGAATGAATTTGAAGCTAAATCTTGTGTTTCGCATAGATTTGGAGCTAACTCGTTTGTTACGCATGCAGTTGAAGCTGAATCATGTATATCCCAAGTATTTGAAGCTCAACCATTTGATTCGCATGGATTTGAAGATAACCCTTCTACTTTGAATTGATTTGAAGCTAAATCATGTGTTTCGCTTGGATTTCAAACTAACTCGTTCGTTTCGCATGCAGTTGAAGCTAAATCATGTATATCACAAGTATGTGAAGCTAAACCGTTTGCTAGGCATGGATTTTAAGCTAAGCCTTCTACTTCGCATTGATTTGATGCTAAATCGGGTGTTTCGCATGGATTTGAAGCTAAGCCTTCAACTTCGTGTTGACTTGATGCTAACTCATGTTTTTCGCTTGGATTTGAAGCTAACTCGTTTGTTTCGCATACAGTTGAAGCTAAATCATGTATATCACAAGTATTTGGAGCTGAACCATTTGTTTCGCATGGATTTCAAAATAAGCCTTCTACTTCGCATTGATTTTAATCTAAATCATCTGTTTCGGATGGATTTAAAGCTATCTCGTTTGTTTCGCATGCAGTTGAAGATAAATCATGTATATCACAAGTATTTGAAGCTAATCCATTTGTATCGCGTGGATTCGAAGATCAGCCTTCTACTTCGCATTGATTTGAAGTTAAATCATATGTTTCGCATGGATTTGAAGCTAATCGTTTGTATCGCATGCAGTTGAAGCTAAATCATATATATCACAATTATTTGAAGCTAAACCATTTGACTCGCATGGATTTCAAAATAAGCCTTCTACTTTGCATTGATTTGATGCTAAATCATGTGTTTCGCTTGCATTTCAAGCTAACTCGTTTGTTTCGCATGTAATTGAAGCTAGATAATGTATCAAACAAGTATTTGAAGCTAAACCATTTGATTCGCATGGATTTCAAAATAAGCCTTCTACTTTGCATTGATTTGATGCTAAATCATGTGTTTCGCTTGCATTACAAGCTAACTCGTTTGTTTCGCATGTAATTGAAGCTAGATAATGTATCAAACAAGTATTTGAAGCTAAACCATTTGTTTCGCATGGCTTCGAAGATCAGCCATCTACCTCGTATTGATTTAAAGCTAAATCATGTGTTTCGCATGGATTTGAAGCTAACTCGTTTGTATCGCATGCAGTTGAAGCTAAATCATGTATATCACAATTATATGAAGCTAAACCATTTGATTCGCATGGATTTCAGAATAAGCCTTCTACTTCGCATTGATTTTAATCTAAATCATCTGTTTCGCATGGATTTAAAGCTATCTCGTTTGTTTCGCATGCAGTTGAAGATAAATCATGCATATCATAATTATTTGAAGCTAAACCATTTGATTCGCATGGATTTGAAGATAAGCCTTCTACTTCGCATTGATTTGAAGCAAAATCATGTGTTTCGCATTGATTTGAATCTAACTCGTTAGTTTTCATGCTGTTGAAGCTAAATCATGTATATCACAGTTATTTGAAGCTAAACCAGTTGATTCGCATGGATTTCAAAATAAGCCTTCTACTTCGCATTGATTTGAAGCTAAATCATGTGTTTCGCTTGGATTTCAAGCTAACTCGTTTGTTTCGCATGCAATTGAAGATAGATCACGTATCAAACAAGTATTTGAAGCTAAACCATTTGATTCGCATGGATTTGATGCTATGCCATCTACTTCGCTTTTATTTGAAACTGAATCATGTGTTTCTCTTGTTTTTGAAGCTATCACGTTCGTTTCACATGCAGTTGAAGCTAAATCATGTATATCAAAGGATTTGAAGCTGAACCGTTTGTTTTGCACGAATATCACGCTAAACCATGTGTTTGGAATGAATTTGAAGCTAAATCATGTGTTTTGCTTAGATTTGAAGCTAACTCGTTTGTTACGCATGCACTTGAAGCTGAATCATGTATATCCCAAGTATTTGAAGCTCAACCATTTGATTCGCATGGATTTGAAGATAAGCCTTCTACTTCGCATTGATTTTAAGCTAAATCATGTGTTTCGCTTGGGTTAGAAACTAACTAGTTTGTATCGCATTGCTGTTGATGCTAAATCATGTATATCACAAGTATTTGAAGCTAAACCATTTGATGCGCCTGGATTTGATGCTATGCCATCTACTCCGCTTTTATTTGAAACTGAATCATGTGTTTCTGTTGAATTTGAAGCTAACACGTTCGTTTCACATGCAGTTGAAGCTAAATCATGTATATCACAAGTATTTGAAGCTGAACCATTTGTTTCGCACGAATATCAGGCTAAAACATGTGTCTGGAATGAATTTGAAGCTAAATCTTGTGTTTCGCATAGATTTGGAGCTAACTCGTTTGTTACGCATGCAGTTGAAGCTGAATCATGTATATCCCAAGTATTTGAAGCTCAACCATTTGATTCGCATGGATTTGAAGATAAGCCTTCTACTTCGCATTGATTTTAATCTAAATCATCTGTTTCCCATGGATTTAAAGCTATCTCGTTTGTTTCGCATGCAGTTGAAGATAAAACATGTATATCACAGGTATTTCAAGCTAAACCATTTGATTCGCATGGATTTGAAGATAAGCCTTCCACTTCGCATTGATTTTAATCTAAATCATCTGTTTCGCATGGATTTAAAGCTATCTCGTTTGTTTCGCATGCAGTTGAAGATAAATCATGTATATCACAGGTATTTGAAGCTAAACCATTTGTTTCGCATGGATTCGAAGATAAGCCTTTTAAATCGCATTGATTTCAAGCTAAATCATGTGTTTCGCATGAATTTGAAGCTAACTCGCTAGTTTTGCATGCTGTTGAAGCTTATTCATGTACATCACAAGTATTTGAAGCTAAACCATTTGTTTCGCAAGGATTCGAAGATCAGCCTTCTACTTCGCATTGATAAGAAGCAAAATCATGTGTTTCGCATGGATTTGAAGCTAACTCGTTCGTTTCGCTTGCATTTGAAGCTAAATCATGCACATCACAAGTATTTGAAGCTGAACCACTTGTTTCGCATGGATTTGAAGATAAGCCTTCTACTTCGCATTGATTTGAAGCTAAATCATGTGTTTCGAATGGATTTGAAGCTAACTCGTTTGTTTCGCATGCAATTGAAGCTAAATCATGTATATCACAATTATTTGAAGCTAAACCATTTGTATCGCGTGGATTCGAAGATCAGCCTTCTACTTCGCATTGATTTGAAGTTAAATCATATGTTTCGCATGGATTTGAAGCTAATCGTTTGTATCGCATGCAGTTGAAGCTAAATCATGTATATCACAATTATTTGAAGCTAAACCATTTGACTCGCATGGATTTCAGAATAAGCCTTCTACTTCGCATTGATTTGATGCTAAATCATGTGTTTCGATTGCATTTCAAGCTAACTCGTTTGTTTCGCATGTAATTGAAGCTAGATAATGTATCAAACAAGTATTTGAAGCTAAACCATTTGATTCGCATGGATTTGAAGATAAGCCTTCTACTTCGCATTGATTTGAAGCAAAATCATGTGTTTCGCATGGATTTGAAGCTAACTCGTTAGTTTTGCATGCTGTTGAAGCTAAATCATGTATATCACAAGTATTTGAAACTAAACCATTTGTTTCGCAAGGATACGAAGATCAGCCTTCTACTTCGCATTGATAAGAAGCAAAATCATGTGTTTCGCATGGATTTAAAGCTAACTCGTTCGTTTCGCTTGCATTTGAAGCTAAATCATGCACATCACAAGTATTTGAAGCTGAACCACTTGTTTCGCATGGATTTGTAGATAAGCCTTCTACTTCGCATTGATTTGAAGCTAAATCATGTGTTTCGCTTGGATTTCAAGCTAACTCGTTAGTTTTGCATGCTGTTGAAGCTAAATCATGTATATCACAAGTATTTGAAGCTAAACCATTTGTTTCGCAAGGTTACGAAGATCAGCCTTCTACTTCGCATTGATAAGAAGCAAAATCATGTGTTTCGCATGGATTTGAAGCTAACTCGTTCGTTTCGCTTGCTTTGAAGCTAAATCATGCACATCACAAGTATTTGAAGCTGAACCACTTGTTTCGCATGGATTTGAAGATAAGCCTTCTACTTCGCATTGATTTGAAGCTAAATCATGTGTTTCGAATGGATTTGAAGTTAACTCGTTTGTTTCGCATGCAATTGAAGCTAAATCATGTATATCACAATTATTTGAAGCTAAACCATTTGATTCGCATGGATTTCAAAATAAGCCTTCTACTTCGCATAGATTTTAATCTAAATCATCTGTTTCGGATGGATTTAAAGCTATCTCGTTTGTTTCGCATGCAGTTGAAGATAAATCATGTATATCACAAGTATTTGAAGCTAATCCATTTGTTTCGCGTGGATTCGAAGATCAGCCTTCTACTTTGCATTGATTTGAAGTTAAATCATATGTTTCGCATGGATTTGAAGCTAATCGTTTGTATCGCATGCAGTTGAAGCTAAATCATGTATATCACAAGTATTTGAAGCTAAACCATTTGATTCGCATGGATTTGATGCTATGCCATCTACTTCGCTTTTATTTGAAACTGAATCATGTGTTTCTCTTGAATTTGAAGCTAACACGTTCGTTTCACATGCAGTTGAAGCTAAATCATGTATGTCACAAGTATTTGAAGCTGAACCATTTGTTTCGCTCGAATATCAGGCTAAACCATGTGTTTGGAATGAATTTGAAGCTAAATCATGTGTTTCTCTTGGATATGAAGCTAACTCGTTTGTTTCGCATGCAGTTGAAGCTAAATCATGTTTATCACAAGTTTCTGAATATAAACCATTTGTTTCGCTTGGATTTGAAGCTGTGCCATCTACGTCGAACTGATTTGAAGCTAAATCATGTGTTTCGCATGAATTTGAAGATAACTCGATCGTTCGTCTGCATTTGAAGTTATTTCATTCACTTGAATCTATATCACTTATATTCGCAAGTATTTGAAGCCAAATAATTCGTTTCGCATAGATTTGAAGCTAAGCCTCCTAATTCGCATTGATTTGAAGCTAAATCATGTGTTTCGAATGGATTTGAAGCTAACTCGTTTGTTTCGCATGCAATTGAAGCTAAATCATGTATATCACAATTATTTGAAGCTAAACCATTTGATTCGCATGGATTTCAAAATAAGCCTTCTACTTCGCATTGATTTTAATCTAAATCATCTGTTTCGGATGGATTTAATGCTATCTCGTTTTTTTCGCATGCAGTTGAAGATAAATCATGTATATCACAGGTATTTGAAGTTAAACCATTTGTTTCGCATGGATTCGAATATAAGCCTTCTAAATCGCATTGATGTCAAGCTAAATCATATGTTTCGCATAGATTTGAAGCTAACTCGCTAATTTTGCATGCTGTTGAAGCTTATTCATGTATATCACAAGTATTTGAAGCTAAACCATTTGTTTCGCAAGGATTCGAAGATCAGCCTTCTACTTCGCATTGATAAGAAGCTAACTCATGTGTTGCGCATGGATTTGAAGCTAACTCGTTAGTTTTGCATGCTGTTGAAACTAAATCATGTATATCACAAGTATTTGAAGCTAAACCATTTGTTTCGCAAGGATAGGAAGATCAGCCTTCTACTTCGCATTGATAAGAAGCAAAATCATGTGTTTCGCATGGATTTGAAGCTAACTCGTTCGATTCGCTTGCATTTGAAGCTAAATCATGCACATCACAAGTATTTGAAGCTGAATCACTTGTTTCGCATGGATTTGAAGATAAGCCTTCTACTTCGCATTGATTTGAAGCTAAATCATGTGTTTCGAATGGATTTGAAGCTAACTCGTTTGTTTCGCATGCAATTGAAGCTAAATCATGTATATCACAATTATTTGAAGCTAAACCATTTGATTCGCATGGATTTCAAAATAAGCCTTCTACTTCGCATTGATTTTAATCTAAATCATCTGTTTCGGATGGATTTAATGCTATCTCGTTTTTTTCGCATGCAGTTGAAGATAAAACATGTATATCACAGGTATTTGCAGTTAAACCATTTGTTTCGCATGGATTCGAATATAAGCCTTCTAAATCGCATTGATGTCAAGCTAAATCATATGTTTCGCATAGATTTGAAGCTAACTCGCTAATTTTGCATGCTGTTGAAACTAAATCATGTATATCACAAGTATTTGAAGCTAAACCATTTGTTTCGCAAGGATACGAAGATCAGCCTTCTACTTCGCATTGATAAGAAGCAAAATCATGTGTTTCGCATGGATTTGAAGCTAACTCGTTCGTTTCGCTTGCATTTGAAGCTAAATCATGCACATCACAAGTATTTGAAGCTGAACCACTTGTTTCGCATGGATTTGTAGATAAGCCTTCTACTTCGCATTGATTTGAAGCTAAATCATGTGTTTCGCTTGGATTTCAAGCTAACTCGTTTGTTTCGCATGCAATTGAAGCTAAATCATGTATATCACAATTATTTGAAGCTAAACCATTTGATTCGCATGGATTTCAAAATAAGCCTTCTACTTCGCATTGATTTTAATCTAAATCATCTGTTTCGGATGGATTTAAAGCTATCTCGTTTGTTTCGCATGCAGTTGAAGATAAATCATGTATATCACAGGTATTTGAAGCTAAACCATTTGTTTCGCATGGATTTCAAAATAAGCCTTCTACTTCGCATTGATTTCAAGCTAAATCATGTGTTTCGCATGGATTTGAAGCTAACTCGCTAGTTTTGCATGCTGTTGAAGCTTATTCATGTACATCACAAGTATTTGAAGCTAAACCATTTGTTTCGCAAGGATTCGAAGATCAGCCTTCTACTTCGCATTGATTTGAAGCGAAATCATGTGTTTCGCTTGGATTTCAAGCTAACTCGTTTGTTTCGCATGCAATTGAAGCTAAATCATGTATATCACAATTATTTGAAGCTAAACCATTTGATTCGCATGGATTTCAAAATAAGCCTTCTACTTCGCATTGATTTTAATCTAAATCATCTGTTTCGGATGGATTTAAAGCTATCTCGTTTTTTTCGCATGCAGTTGAAGATAAATCATGTATATCACAGGTATTTGAAGCTAAACCATTTGTTTCGCATGGATTCGAATATAAGCCTACTAAATCGCATTGATGTCAAGCTAAATCATATGTTTCGCATAGATTTGAAGCTAACTCGCTAATTTTGCATGCTGTTGAAGCTTATTCATGTATATCACAAGTATTTGAAGCTAAACCATTTGTTTCGCAAGGATTCGAAGATCAGCCTTCTACTTCGCATTGATAAGAAGCTAACTCATGTGTTTCGCATGGATTTGAAGCTAACTCGTTAGTTTTGCATGCTGTTGAAACTAAATCATGTATATCACAAGTATTTGAAGCTAAACCATTTGTTTCGCAAGGATAGGAAGATCAGCCTTCTACTTCGCATTGATAAGAAGCAAAATCATGTGTTTCGCATGGATTTGAAGCTAACTCGTTCGATTCGCTTGCATTTGAAGCTAAATCATGCACATCACAAGTATTTGAAGCTGAACCACTTGTTTCGCATGGATTTGAAGATAAGCCTTCTACTTCGCATTGATTTGAAGCTAAATCATGTGTTTCGAATGGATTTAATGCTATCTCGTTTTTTTCGCATGCAGTTGAAGATAAAACATGTATATCACAGGTATTTGCAGTTAAACCATTTGTTTCGCATGGATTTCAAAATAAGCCTTCTACTTCGCATTGATTTTAATCTAAATCATCTGTTTCGGATGGATTTAAAGCTATCTCGTTTGTTTCGCATGCAGTTGAAGATAAATCATGTATATCACAGGTATTTGAAGCTAAACCATTTGTTTCGCATGGATTTCAAAATAAGCCTTCTACTTCGCATTGATTTGAAGCGAAAACATGTGTTTCGCTTGGATTTCAAGCTAACTCGTTTGTTTCGCATGCAATTGAAGCTAAATAATGTATCAAACAAGTATTCGAAGCTAAACCATTTGTTTCGCATGGATTCGAAGATCAGCCATCTACCTCGTATTGATTTAAAGCTAAATCATGTGTTTCGCATGGATTTGAAGCTAACTCGTTTGTATCGCATGCAGTTGAAGCTAAATCATGTATATCACAATTATTTGAAGCTGAACCACTTGTTTCGCATGGATTTGAAGATAAGCCTTCTACTTCGCATTGATTTGAAGCTAAATCATGTGTTTCGAATGGATTTGAAGCTAACTCGTTTGTTTCGCAAGCAATTGAAGCTAAATCATGTATATCACAATTATTTGAAGCTATACCATTTGATTCGCATGGATTTCAAAATAAGCCTTCTACTTCGCATTGATTTTAATCTAAATCATCTGTTTCGGATGGATTTAAAGCTATCTCGTTTGTTTCGCATGCAGTTGAAGATAAATCATGTATATCACAGGTATTTGAAGCTAAACCATTTGTTTCGCATGGATTCGAATATAAGCCTTCTAAATCGCATTGATGTCAAGCTAAATCATATGTTTCGCATAGATTTGAAGCTAACTCGCTAATTTTGCATGCTGTTGAAGCTTATTCATGTATATCACAAGTATTTGAAGCTAAACCATTTGTTTCGCAAGGATTCGAAGATCAGCCTTCTACTTCGCATTGATAAGAAGCTAACTCATGTGTTTCGCATGGATTTGAAGCTAACTCGTTAGTTTGGCATGCTGTTGAAGCTAAATCATGTATATCACAAGTATTTGAAGCTAAACCATTTGTTTCGCAAGGTTACGAAGATCAGCCTTCTACTTCGCATTGATAAGAAGCAAAATCATGTGTTTCGCATGGATTTGAAGCTAACTCGTTCGTATCGCTTGCATTTGAAGCTAAATCATGCACATCACAAGTATTTGAAGCTGAACCACTTGTTTCGCATGGATTTGTAGATAAGCCTTCTACTTCGCATTGATTTGAAGCTAAATCATGTGTTTCGCTTGGATTTCAAGCTAACTCGTTTGTTTCGCATGCAATTGAAGCTAAATCATGTATATCACAATTATTTGAAGCTAAACCATTTGATTCGCATGGATTTCAAAATAAGCCTTCTACTTCGCATTGATTTTAATCTAAATCATCTGTTTCGGATGGATTTAAAGCTATCTCGTTTGTTTCGCATGCAGTTGAAGATA
Organism: Megalopta genalis; assembly: GCF_051020955.1. Lineage (NCBI taxonomy): Eukaryota > Metazoa > Arthropoda > Insecta > Hymenoptera > Halictidae > Megalopta > Megalopta genalis. Next base: position 200,801 of record NW_027476260.1, on the reverse strand, counting down.
AATCATGTATATCACAGGTATTTGAAGCTAAACCATTTGTTTCGCATGGATTTCAAAATAAGCCTTCTACTTCGCATTGATTTGAAGCGAAAACATGTGTTTCGCTTGGATTTCAAGCTAACTCGTTTGTTTCGCATGCAATTGAAGCTAAATAATGTATCAAACAAGTATTCGAAGCTAAACCATTTGTTTCGCATGGATTCGAAGATCAGCCATCTACCTCGTATTGATTTAAAGCTAAATCATGTGTTTCGCATGGATTTGAAGCTAACTCGTTTGTATCGCATGCAGTTGAAGCTAAATCATGTATATCACAATTATTTGAAGCTGAACCACTTGTTTCGCATGGATTTGAAGATAAGCCTTCTACTTCGCATTGATTTGAAGCTAAATCATGTGTTTCGAATGGATTTGAAGCTAACTCGTTTGTTTCGCAAGCAATTGAAGCTAAATCATGTATATCACAATTATTTGAAGCTATACCATTTGATTCGCATGGATTTCAAAATAAGCCTTCTACTTCGCATTGATTTTAATCTAAATCATCTGTTTCGGATGGATTTAAAGCTATCTCGTTTGTTTCGCATGCAGTTGAAGATAAATCATGTATATCACAGGTATTTGAAGCTAAACCATTTGTTTCGCATGGATTCGAATATAAGCCTTCTAAATCGCATTGATGTCAAGCTAAATCATATGTTTCGCATAGATTTGAAGCTAACTCGCTAATTTTGCATGCTGTTGAAGCTTATTCATGTATATCACAAGTATTTGAAGCTAAACCATTTGTTTCGCAAGGATTCGAAGATCAGCCTTCTACTTCGCATTGATAAGAAGCTAACTCATGTGTTTCGCATGGATTTGAAGCTAACTCGTTAGTTTTGCATGCTGTTGAAGCTAAATCATGTATATCACAAGTATTTGAAGCTAAACCATTTGTTTCGCAAGGTTACGAAGATCAGCCTTCTACTTCGCATTGATAAGAAGCAAAATCATGTGTTTCGCATGGATTTGAAGCTAACTCGTTCGTATCGCTTGCATTTGAAGCTAAATCATGCACATCACAAGTATTTGAAGCTGAACCACTTGTTTCGCATGGATTTGAAGATAAGCCTTCTACTTCGCATTGATTTGAAGCTAAATCATGTGTTTCGAATGGATTTGAAGCTAACCGTTTGTTTCGCATGCAATTGAAGCTACATCATGTATATCACAATTATTTGAAGCTAAACCATTTGATTCGCATGGATTTCAAAATAAGCCTTCTACTTCGCATTGATTTTAATCTAAATCATCTGTTTCGCATGGATTTAAACCTATCTCGTTTGTTTCGCATGCAGTTGAAGATAAATCATGTATATCACAGGTATTTGAAGCTAAACCAGTTGTTTCGCAAGGATTCGAAGATAAGCCTTCTAAATCGCATTGATTTCAAGCTAAATCATGTGATTCGCATGGATTTGAAGCTAACTCGCTAGTTTTGCATGCTGTTGAAGCTTATTCATGTACATCACAAGTATTTGAAGTTAAACCATTTGTTTCGCAAGGATTCGAAGATCGGCCTTCTACTTCGCATTGATTTGAAGTTAAATCATATGTTTCGCGTGGATTTGAAGCTAATCGTTTGTATCGCATGCGGCTGAAGCTAATTCATGTATATCACAAGTATTTGAAGCTAAACCATTTGATTCGCATGGATTTGATGCTATGCCATCTACTTCGCTTTTATTTGAAACTGAATCATGTGTTTCTCTTGAATTTGAAGCTAACTCGTTCGTTTCACATGCAGTTGAAGCTAAATCATGTATGTCACAAGTATTTGAAGCTGAACCATTTGTTTCGCACGAATATCAGGCTAAACCATGTGTTTGGAATGAATTTGAAGCTAAATCATGTGTTTCGCATAGATTTGAAGCTAACTAATTTGTTACGCATGCAGTTGAAGCTGAATCATGTATATCCCAAGTATTTGAAGCTCAACCATTTGATTCGCATGGATTTGAAGATAAGCCTTCTACTTCGCATTGATAAGAAGCAAAATCATGTGTTTCGCATGGATTTGAAGCTAACTCGTTCGTTTCGCTTGCATTTGAAGCTAAATCATGCACATCACAAGTATTTGAAGCTGAACCACTTGTTTCGCATGGATTTCAAAATAAGCCTTCTACTTCGCATTCATTTTAATCTAAATCATCTGTTTCGGATGGATTTAAAGCTATCTCATTTTTTTCGCATGCAGTTGAAGATAAATCATGTATATCACAGGTATTTGAAGCTAAACCATTTGTTTCGCATGGATTCGAATATAAGCCTTCTAAATCGCATTGATGTCAAGCTAAATCATATGTTTCGCATGGATTTGAAGCTAACTCGTTAGTTTTGCATGCTGTTGAAGCTAAATCATGTATATCACAAGTATTTGAAACTAAACCATTTGTTTCGCAAGGATACGAAGATCAGCCTTCTACTTCGCATTGATAAGAAGCAAAATCATGTGTTTCGCATGGATTTGAAGCTAACTCGTTCGTTTCGCTTGCATTTGAAGCTAAATCATGCACATCACAAGTATTTGAAGCTGAACCACTTGTTTCGCATGGATTTGAAGATAAGCCTTCTACTTCGCATTGATTTGAAGCTAAATCATGTGTTTCGAATGGATTTGAAGCTAACTCGTTTGTTTCGCATTCAATTGAAGCTACATCATGTATATCACTATTATTTGAAGCTAAACCATTTGATTCGCATGGATTTCAAAATAAGCCTTCTACTTCGCATTGATTTTAATCTAAATCATCTGTTTCGGATGGATTTAAAGCTATCTCGTTTGTTTCGCATGCAGTTGAAGATAAATCATGTATATCACAAGTATTTGGGGCTAATCCATTTGTTTCGCGTGGATTCGAAGATCAGCCTTCTACTTCGCATTGATAAGAAGCTAAATCATATGTTTCGCATGGATTTGAAGCTAATCGTTTGTATCGCATGCAGTTGAATCTAAATCATGTATATCACAAGTATTTGAAGCTAAACCATTTGATTCGCATGGATTTGATGCTATGCCATCTACTTCGCTTTTATTTGAAACTGAATCATGTGTTTCTCTTGAATTTGAAGCTAACACGTTCGTTTCACATGCAGTTGAAGCTAAATCATGTATGTCACAAGTATTTGAAGCTGAACCATTTGTTTCGCACGAATATCAGGCTAAACCATGTGTTTGGAATGAATTTGAAGCTAAATCATGTGTTTCGCATAGATTTGAAGCTAACTCATTTCTTACGCATGCAGTTGAAGCTGAATCATGTATATCCCAAGTATTTGAAGCTCAACCATTTGATTCGCATGGATTTGAAGATAAGCCTTCTACTTCGCATTGATTTTAATCTAAATCATGTGTTTCGCATGCATTTGAAGCTAATCGTTTGTATCGCATGGAGTTGAAGCTAAATCATGCATATCACAAGTATTTGCAGCTAAACCATTTGATTCGCATGGATTTGATGCAATGCCATCTACTTCGCTTTTATTTGAAACTGAATCATATTTTTCTCTTGAATTTTAAGCTAACTAGTTTGTTTCGTAATGCAGTTGAAGCTAAATCATGTATATCACAATTATTTGAAGCTAAACCATTTGATTCGCATGGATTTCAAAATAAGCCTTCTACTTCGCATTGATTTTAATCTAAATCATCTGTTTCGCATGGATTAAAAGCTATCTCGTTTGTTTCGCATGCAGTTGAAGATAAATCATGTATATCACAGGTATTTGAAGCTAAACCAGTTGTTTCGCAAGGATTCGAAGATCAGCCTTCTACTTCGCATTGATAAGAAGCTAACTCATGTGTTTCGCATGGATTTAAAGCTAACTCGTTAGTTTTGCATGCTGTTGAAGCTAAATCATGTATATCACAAGTATTTGAAGCTAAACCATTTGTTTCGCAAGGATACGAAGATCAGCCTTCTACTTCGCATTGATAAGAAGCAAAATCATGTGTTTCGCATGGATTTGAAGCTAACTCGTTCGTTTCGCTTGCATTTGAAGCTAAATCATGCACATCACAAGTATTTGAATCTGAACCACTTGTTTCGCATGGATTTGAAGATAAGCCTTCTACTTCGCATTGATTTGAAGCTAAATCATGTGTGTCGAATGGATTTGAAGCTAACTCGATTGTTTCGCATGCAATTGAAGCTACATCATGTATATCACAATTATTTGAAGCTAAACCATTTGATTCGCATGGATTTCAAAATAAGCCTTCTACTTCGCATTGATTTTAATCTAAATCATCTGTTTCGGATGGATTTAAAGCTTTCTCGTTTGTTTCGCATGCAGTTGAAGATAAATCATGTATATCACAAGTATTTGAAGCTAATCCATTTGTTTCGCGTGGATTCGAAGATCAGCCTTCTACTTCGCATTGATTTGAAGTTAAATCATATGTTTCGCATGGATTTGAAGCTAATCGTTTGTATCGCATGCAGTTGAAGCTAAATCATGTATATCACAAGTATTTGAAGCTAAACCATTTGTTTCGCAAGGATACGAAGATCAGCCTTCTACTTCGCATTGATAAGAAGCAAAATCATGTGTTTCGCATGGATTTGAAGCTAACTCGTTCGTTTCGCTTGCATTTGAAGCTAAATCATGCACATCACAAGTATTTGAAGCTGAACCACTTGTTTCGCATGGATTTGAAGATAAGCCTTCTACTTCGCATTGATTTGAAGCTAGATCATGTGTGTCGAATGGATTTGAAGCTAACTCGATTGTTTCGCATGCAATTGAAGCTACATCATGTATATCACAATTATTTGAAGCTAAACCATTTGATTCGCATGGATTTCAAAATAAGCCTTCTACTTCGCATTGATTTTAATCTAAATCATCTGTTTCGGATGGATTTAAAGCTATCTCGTTTGTTTCGCATGCAGTTGAAGATAAATCATGTATATCACAAGTATTTGAAGCTAATCCATTTGTTTCGCGTGGATTCGAAGATCAGCCTTCTACTTCGCATTGATTTGAAGTTAAATCATATGTTTCGCATGGATTTGATGCTAATCGTTTGTATCGCATGCAGTTGAAGCTAAATCATGTATATCACAAGTATTTGAAGCTCAACCATTTGATTCGCATGGATTTGAAGATAAGCCTTCTACTTCGCATTGATTTTAATCTAAATCATGTGTTTCGCATGCATTTGAAGCTAATCGTTTGTATCGCATGGAGTTGAAGCTAAATCATGCATATCACAAGTATTTGCAGCTAAACCATTTGTTTCGCATGGATTCGAAGATCAGCCATCTACCTCGTATTGATTTAAAGCTAAATCATGTGTTTCGCATGGATTTGAAGCTAACTCGTTTGTATCGCATGCAGTTGAAGCCAAATCATGTATATCACAATTATTTGAAGCTAAACCACTTGATTCGCATGGATTTCAAAATAAGCCTTCAACTTCGCATTGATTTTAATCTAAATCATCTGTTTCGCATGGATTTAAAGCTATCTCGTTTGTTTCGCATGCAGTTGAAGATAAATCATGTATATCACAGGTATTTCAAGCTAAACCATTTGATTCGCATGGATTTGATGCTATGCCATCTACTTCGCTTTTATTTGAAACTGAATCATGTGTTTCTCTTGAATTTGAAGCTAACTCGTTCGTTTCACATGCAGTTGAAGCTAAATCATGTATGTCACAAGTATTTGAAGCTGAACCATTTGTTTCGCACGAATATCAGGCGAAACCATGTGTTTGGAATGAATTTGAAGCTAAATCATGTGTTTCGCATAGATTTGAAGCTAACTAAATTGTTACGCATGCAGTTGAAGCTGAATCATGTTTATCCCAAGTATTTGAAGCTCAACCATTTGCTTCGCATGGATTTGAAGATAAGCCTTCTACTTCGCATTGATTTTAATCTAAATCATGTGTTTCGCATGCATTTGAAGCTAATCGTTTGTATCGCATGGAGTTGAAGCTAAATCATGTATATCACAAGTATTTGAAGCTAAACCATTTGATTCGCATGGATTTGATGCTATGCCATCTACTTCGCTTTTATTTGAAACTGAATCATGTGTTTCTCTTGAATTTGAAGCTAAATCATGCACATCACAAGTATTTGAAGCTAAACCATTTGATTCGCATGGATTTCAAAATAAGCCTTCTACTTCGCATTGATTTTAATCTAAATCATCTGTTTCGGATGGATTTAAAGCTATCTCGTTTGTTTCGCATGCAGTTGAAGATAAATCATGTATATCACAAGTATTTGAAGCTAATCCATTTGTTTCGCGTGGATTCGAAGATCAGCCTTCTACTTCGCATTGATTTGAAGCAAAATCATGTGTGTCGAATGGATTTGAAGCTAACTCGATTGTTTCGCATGCAATTGAAGCTACATCATGTATATCACAATTATTTGAAGCTAAACCATTTGATTCGCATGGATTTCAAAATAAGCCTTCTACTTCGCATTGATTTTAATCTAAATCAACTGTTTCGGATGGATTTAAAGCTATCTCGTTTGTTTCGCATGCAGTTGAAGATAAATCATGTATATCACAAGTATTTGAAGCTAATCCATTTGTTTCGCGTGGATTCGAAGATCAGCCTTCTACTTCGCATTGATTTGAAGTTAAATCATATGTTTCGCATGGATTTGAAGCTAATCGTTTGTATCGCATGCAGTTGAAGCTAAATCATGTATATCACAAGTATTTGAAGCTAAACCATTTGTTTCGCAAGGATACGAAGATAGCCTTCTACTTCGCATTGATAAGAAGCAAAATCATGTGTTTCGCATGGATTTGAAGCTAACTCGTTCGTTTCGCTTGCATTTGAAGCTAAATCATGCACATCACAAGTATTTGAAGCTGAACCACTTGTTTCGCATGGATTTGAAGATAAGCCTTCTACTTCGCATTGATTTGAAGCTAGATCATGTGTGTCGAATGGATTTGAAGCTAACTCGATTGTTTCGCATGCAATTGAAGCTACATCATGTATATCACAATTATTTGAAGCTAAACCATTTGATTCGCATGGATTTCAAAATAAGCCTTCTACTTCGCATTGATTTTAATCTAAATCATCTGTTTCGGATGGATTTAAAGCTATCTCGTTTGTTTCGCATGCAGTTGAAGATAAATCATGTATATCACAAGTATTTGAAGCTAATCCATTTGTTTCGCGTGGATTCGAAGATCAGCCTTCTACTTCGCATTGATTTGAAGTTAAATCATATGTTTCGCATGGATTTGATGCTAATCGTTTGTATCGCATGCAGTTGAAGCTAAATCATGTATATCACAAGTATTTGAAGCTAAACCATTTGATTCGCATGGATTTGATGCTATGCCATCTACTTCGCTTTTATTTGAAACTGAATCATGTGTTTCTCTTGAATTTGAAGCTAACACGTTCGTTTCACATGCAGTTGAAGCTAAATCATGTATGTCACAAGTATTTGAAGCTGAACCATTTGTTTCGCACGAATATCAGGCTAAACAATGTGTTTGGAATGAATTTGAAGCTAAATCATGTGTTTCGCATAGATTTGAAGCTAACTCATTTCTTACGCATGCAGTTGAAGCTGAATCATGTATATCCCAAGTATTTGAAGCTCAACCATTTGATTCGCATGGATTTGAAGATAAGCCTTCTACTTCGCATTGATTTTAATCTAAATCATGTGTTTCGCATGCATTTGAAGCTAATCGTTTGTATCGCATGGAGTTGAAGCTAAATCATGCATATCACAAGTATTTGCAGCTAAACCATTTGTTTCGCATGGATTCGAAGATCAGCCATCTACCTCGTATTGATTTAAAGCTAAATCATGTGTTTCGCATGGATTTGAAGCTAACTCGTTTGTATCGCATGCAGTTGAAGCCAAATCATGTATATCACAATTATTTGAAGCTAAACCACTTGATTCGCATGGATTTCAAAATAAGCCTTCAACTTCGCATTGATTTTAATCTAAATCATCTGTTTCGCATGGATTTAAAGCTATCTCGTTTGTTTCGCATGCAGTTGAAGATAAATCATGTATATCACAGGTATTTCAAGCTAAACCATTTGATTCGCATGGATTTGATGCTATGCCATCTACTTCGCTTTTATTTGAAACTGAATCATGTGTTTCTCTTGAATTTGAAGCTAACTCGTTCGTTTCACATGCAGTTGAAGCTAAATCATGTATGTCACAAGTATTTGAAGCTGAACCATTTGTTTCGCACGAATATCAGGCGAAACCATGTGTTTGGAATGAATTTGAAGCTAAATCATGTGTTTCGCATAGATTTGAAGCTAACTAAATTGTTACGCATGCAGTTGAAGCTGAATCATGTTTATCCCAAGTATTTGAAGCTCAACCATTTGCTTCGCATGGATTTGAAGATAAGCCTTCTACTTCGCATTGATTTTAATCTAAATCATGTGTTTCGCATGCATTTGAAGCTAATCGTTTGTATCGCATGGAGTTGAAGCTAAATCATGTATATCACAAGTATTTGAAGCTAAACCATTTGATTCGCATGGATTTGATGCTATGCCATCTACTTCGCTTTTATTTGAAACTGAATCATGTGTTTCTCTTGAATTTGAAGCTAAATCATGCACATCACAAGTATTTGAAGCTAAACCATTTGATTCGCATGGATTTCAAAATAAGCCTTCTACTTCGCATTGATTTTAATCTAAATCATCTGTTTCGGATGGATTTAAAGCTATCTCGTTTGTTTCGCATGCAGTTGAAGATAAATCATGTATATCACAAGTATTTGAAGCTAATCCATTTGTTTCGCGTGGATTCGAAGATCAGCCTTCTACTTCGCATTGATTTGAAGCAAAATCATGTGTGTCGAATCGATTTGAAGCTAACTCGATTGTTTCGCATGCAATTGAAGCTACATCATGTATATCACAATTATTTGAAGCTAAACCATTTGATTCGCATGGATTTCAAAATAAGCCTTCTACTTCGCATTGATTTTAATCTAAATCAACTGTTTCGGATGGATTTAAAGCTATCTCGTTTGTTTCGCATGCAGTTGAAGATAAATCATGTATATCACAAGTATTTGAAGCTAATCCATTTGTTTCGCGTGGATTCGAAGATCAGCCTTCTACTTCGCATTGATTTGAAGTTAAATCATATGTTTCGCATGGATTTGAAGCTAATCGTTTGTATCGCATGCAGTTGAAGCTAAATCATGTATATCACAAGTATTTGAAGCTAAACCATTTGATTCGCATGGATTTGATGCTATGCCATCTACTTCGCTTTTATTTGAAACTGAATCATGTGTTTCTCTTGAATTTGAAGCTAACACGTTCGTTTCACATGCAGTTGAAGCTAAATCATGTATGTCACAAGTATTTGAAGCTGAACCATTTGTTTCGCACGAATATCAGGCTAAACCATGTGTTTGGAATGAATTTGAAGCTAAATCATGTGTTTCGCATAGATTTGAAGCTAACTCATTTGTTACGCATGCAGTTGAAGCTGAATCATGTATATCCCAAGTATTTGAAGCTCAACCATTTGATTCGCATGGATTTGAAGATAAGCCTTCTACTTCGCATTGATTTTAATCTAAATCATGTGTTTCGCATGCATTTGAAGCTAATCGTTTGTATCGCATGGAGTTGAAGCTAAATCATGTATATCACAAGTATTTGCAGCTAAACCATTTGATTCGCATGGATTTGATGCAATGCCATCTACTTCGCTTTTATTTGAAACTGAATCATGTGTTTCTCTTTAATTTGAAGCTAACTAGTTTGTTTCGTAATGCAGTTGAAGCTAAATCATGTATATCACAATTATTTGAAGCTAAACTATTTGATTCGCATGGATTTCAAAATAAGCCTTCTACTTCGCATTGATTTTAATCTAAATCATCTGTTTCGCATGGATTTAAAGCTATCTCGTTTGTTTCGCATGCAGTTGAAGATAAATCATGTATATTACAGGTATTTGAAGCTCAACCATTTGATTCGCATGGATTTGAAGATAAGCCTTCTACTTCGCATTGATTTTAATCTAAATCATGTGTTTCGCATGCATTTGAAGCTAATCGTTTGTATCGCATGGAGTTGAAGCTAAATCATGTATATCACAAGTATTTGAAGCTAAACCATTTGATTCGCATGGATTTGATGCTATGCCATCTACTTCGCTTTTATTTGAAACTGAATCATGTGTTTCGCATGGATTTGAAGCTAACTCGTTTGTATCGCATGCAGTTGAAGCCAAATCATGTATATCACAATTATTTGAAGCTAAACCATTTGATTCGCATGGGTTTGATGCTATGCCATCTACTTCGCTTTTATTTGAAACTGAATCATGTGTTTCTCTTGAATTTGAAGCTAACACTTTCGTTTCACATGCAGTTGAAGCTATATCATGTATGTCACAAGTATTTGAAGCTGAACCATTTGTTTCACACGAATATCAGGCTAAACAATGTGTTTGGAATGAATTTGAAGCTAAATCATGTGTTTCGCATAGATTTGAAGCTAACTCATTTCTTACGCATGCAGTTGAAGCTGAATCATGTATATCCCAAGTATTTGAAGCTCAACCATTTGATTCGCATGGATTTGAAGATAAGCCTTCTACTTCGCATTGATTTTAATCTAAATCATGTGTTTCGCATGCATTTGAAGCTAATCGTTTGTATCGCATGGAGTTGAAGCTAAATCATGCATATCACAAGTATTTGCAGCTAAACCATTTGTTTCGCATGGATTCGAAGATCAGCCATCTACCTCGTATTGATTTAAAGCTAAATCATGTGTTTCGCATGGATTTGAAGCTAACTCGTTTGCATCGCATGCAGTTGAAGCCAAATCATGTATATCACAATTATTTGAAGCTAAACCACTTGATTCGCATGGATTTCAAAATAAGCCTTCAACTTCGCATTGATTTTAATCTAAATCATCTGTTTTGCATGGATTTAAAGCTATCTCGTTTGTTTCGCATGCAGTTGAAGATAAATCATGTATATCACAGGTATTTCAAGCTAAACCATTTGATTCGCATGGATTTGATGCTATGCCATCTACTTCGCTTTTATTTGAAACTGAATCATGTGTTTCTCTTGAATTTGAAGCTAACTCGTTCGTTTCACATGCAGTTGAAGCTAAATCATGTATGTCACAAGTATTTGAAGCTGAACCATTTGTTTCGCACGAATATCAGGCGAAACCATGTGTTTGGAATGAATTTGAAGCAAAATCATGTGTTTCGCATAGATTTGAAGCTAACTAAATTGTTACGCATGCAGTTGAAGCTGAATCATGTATATCCCAAGTATTTGAAGCTCAACCATTTGCTTCGCATGGATTTGAAGATAAGCCTTCTACTTCGCATTGATTTTAATCTAAATCATGTGTTTCGCATGCATTTGAAGCTAATCGTTTGTATCGCATGGAGTTGAAGCTAAATCATGTATATCACAAGTATTTGAAGCTAAACCATTTGATTCGCATGGATTTGATGCTATGCCATCTACTTCGCTTTTATTTGAAACTGAATCATGTGTTTCTCTTGAATTTGAAGCTAAATCATGCACATCACAAGTATTTGAAGCTAAACCATTTGATTCGCATGGATTTCAAAATAAGCCTTCTACTTCGCATTGATTTTAATCTAAATCATCTGTTTCGGATGGATTTAAAGCTATCTCGTTTGTTTCGCATGCAGTTGAAGATAAATCATGTATATCACAAGTATTTGAAGCTAATCCATTTGTTTCGCGTGGATTCGAAGATCAGCCTTCTACTTCGCATTGATTTGAAGCAAAATCATGTGTGTCGAATGGATTTGAAGCTAACTCGATTGTTTCGCATGCAATTGAAGCTACATCATGTATATCACAATTATTTGAAGCTAAACCATTTGATTCGCATGGATTTCAAAATAAGCCTTCTACTTCGCATTGATTTTAATCTAAATCAACTGTTTCGGATGGATTTAAAGCTATCTCGTTTGTTTCGCATGCAGTTGAAGATAAATCATGTATATCACAAGTATTTGAAGCTAATCCATTTGTTTCGCGTGGATTCGAAGATCAGCCTTCTACTTCGCATTGATTTGAAGTTAAATCATATGTTTCGCATGGATTTGAAGCTAATCGTTTGTATCGCATGCAGTTGAAGCTAAATCATGTATATCACAAGTATTTGAAGCTAAACCATTTGATTCGCATGGATTTGATGCTATGCCATCTACTTCGCTTTTATTTGAAACTGAATCATGTGTTTCTCTTGAATTTGAAGCTAACACGTTCGTTTCACATGCAGTTGAAGCTAAATCATGTATGTCACAAGTATTTGAAGCTGAACCATTTGTTTCGCACGAATATCAGGCTAAACCATGTGTTTGGAATGAATTTGAAGCTAAATCATGTGTTTCGCATAGATTTGAAGCTAACTCATTTGTTACGCATGCAGTTGAAGCTGAATCATGTATATCCAAGTATTTGAAGCTCAACCATTTGATTCGCATGGGATTTGAAGATAAGCCTTCTACTTCGCATTGATTTTAATCTAAATCATGTGTTTCGCATGCATTTGAAGCTAATCGTTTGTATCGCATGGAGTTGAAGCTAAATCATGTATATCATAAGTATTTGCAGCTAAACCATTTGATTCGCATGGATTTGATGCAATGCCATCTACTTCGCTTTTATTTGAAACTGAATCATGTGTTTCTCTTTAATTTGAAGCTAACTAGTTTGTTTCGTAATGCAGTTGAAGCTAAATCATGTATATCACAATTATTTGAAGCTAAACTATTTGATTCGCATGGATTTCAAAATAAGCCTTCTACTTCGCATTGATTTTAATCTAAATCATCTGTTTCGCATGGATTTAAAGCTATCTCGTTTGTTTCGCATGCAGTTGAAGATAAATCATGTATATTACAGGTATTTGAAGCTAAACCAGTAGTTTCGCATGGATTCGAAGATAAGCCTTCTAAATCGCATTGATTTCAAGCTAAATCATGTGTTTCGCATGGATTTGAAGCTAACTCGCTAGTTTTGCATGCTGTTGAAGCTTATTCATGTATATCACAAGTATTTGAAGCTAAACCATTTGATTCGCATGGATTTGATGCTATGCCATCTACTTCGCTTTTATTTGAAACTGAATCATGTGTTTCTCTTGAATTTGAAGCTAACACTTTCGTTTCACATGCAGTTGAAGCTATATCATGTATGTCACAAGTATTTGAAGCTGAACCATTTGTTTCGCACGAATATCAGGCTAAACAATGTGTTTGGAATGAATTCGAAGCTAAATCATGTGTTTCGCATAGATTTGAAGCTAACTCGTTTGTTACGCATGCAGTTGAAGCTGAATCATGTATATCCCAAGTATTTGAAGCTCAACCATTTGATTCGCATGGATTTCAAAATAAGCCTTCTACTTCGCATTGATTTGAAGCGAAATCATGTGTTTCGCTTGGATTTCAAGCTAACTCGTTTGTTTCGCATGCAATTGAAGCTAAATAATGTATCAAACAAGTATTTGAAGCTAAACCATTTGTTTCGCATGGATTCGAAGATCAGCCATCTACCTCGTATTGATTTAAAGCTAAATCATGTGTTTCGCATGGATTAGAAGCTAATTCGTTTGTATCGCATGCAGTTGAAGCCAAATCATGTATATCACAATTATTTGAAGCTAAACCACTTGATTCGCATGGATTTCAAAATAAGACTTCTACTTCGCATTGATTTTAATCTAAATCATCTGTTTCGCATGGATTTAAAGCTATCTCGTTTGTTTCGCATGCAGTTGATGATAAATCATGTATATCACAGGTATTTCAAGCTAAACCATTTGATTCGCATGGATTTGATGCTATGCCATCTACTTCGCTTTTATTTGAAACTGAATCATGTGTTTCTCTTGAATTTGAAGCTAACTCGTTCGTTTCACATGCAGTTGAAGCTAAATCATGTATGTCACAAGTATTTGAAGCTGAACCATTTGTTTCGCACGAATATCAGGCTAAACCATGTGTTTGGAATGAATTTGAAGCTAAATCATGTGTTTCGCATAGATTTGAAGCTAACTAAATTGTTACGCATGCAGTTGAAGCTGAATCATGTATATCCCAAGTATTTGAAGCTCAACCATTTGCTTCGCATGGATTTGAAGATAAGCCTTCTACTTCGCATTGATTTTAATCTAAATCATGTGTTTCGCATGCATTTGAAGCTAATCGTTTGTATCGCATGGAGTTGAAGCTAAATCATGTATATCACAAGTATTTGAAGCTAAACCATTTGATTCGCATGGATTTGATGCTATGCCATCTACTTCGCTTTTATTTGAAACTGAATCATGTGTTTCTCTTGAATTTGAAGCTAAATCATGCACATCACAAGTATTTGAAGCTAAACCATTTGATTCGCATGGATTTCAAAATAAGCCTTCTACTTCGCATTGATTTTAATCTAAATCATCTGTTTCGGATGGATTTAAAGCTATCTCGTTTGTTTCGCATGCAGTTGAAGATAAATCATGTATATCACAAGTATTTGAAGCTAATCCATTTGTTTCGCGTGGATTCGAAGATCAGCCTTCTACTTCGCATTGATTTGAAGCAAAATCATGTGTGTCGAATGGATTTGAAGCTAACTCGATTGTTTCGCATGCAATTGAAGCTACATCATGTATATCACAATTATTTGAAGCTAAACCATTTGATTCGCATGGATTTCAAAATAAGCCTTCTACTTCGCATTGATTTTAATCTAAATCAACTGTTTCGGATGGATTTAAAGCTATCTCGTTTGTTTCGCATGCAGTTGAAGATAAATCATGTATATCACAAGTATTTGAAGCTAATCCATTTGTTTCGCGTGGATTCGAAGATCAGCCTTCTACTTCGCATTGATTTGAAGTTAAATCATATGTTTCGCATGGATTTGAAGCTAATCGTTTGTATCGCATGCAGTTGAAGCTAAATCATGTATATCACAAGTATTTGAAGCTAAACCATTTGATTCGCATGGATTTGATGCTATGCCATCTACTTCGCTTTTATTTGAAACTGAATCATGTGTTTCTCTTGAATTTGAAGCTAACACGTTCGTTTCACATGCAGTTGAAGCTAAATCATGTATGTCACAAGTATTTGAAGCTGAACCATTTGTTTCGCACGAATATCAGGCTAAACCATGTGTTTGGAATGAATTTGAAGCTAAATCATGTGTTTCGCATAGATTTGAAGCTAACTCATTTGTTACGCATGCAGTTGAAGCTGAATCATGTATATCCCAAGTATTTGAAGCTCAACCATTTGATTCGCATGGATTTGAAGATAAGCCTTCTACTTCGCATTGATTTTAATCTAAATCATGTGTTTCGCATGCATTTGAAGCTAATCGTTTGTATCGCATGGAGTTGAAGCTAAATCATGTATATCACAAGTATTTGCAGCTAAACCATTTGATTCGCATGGATTTGATGCAATGCCATCTACTTCGCTTTTATTTGAAACTGAATCATGTGTTTCTCTTTAATTTGAAGCTAACTAGTTTGTTTCGTAATGCAGTTGAAGCTAAATCATGTATATCACAATTATTTGAAGCTAAACTATTTGATTCGCATGGATTTCAAAATAAGCCTTCTACTTCGCATTGATTTTAATCTAAATCATCTGTTTCGCATGGATTTAAAGCTATCTCGTTTGTTTCGCATGCAGTTGAAGATAAATCATGTATATTACAGGTATTTGAAGCTCAACCATTTGATTCGCATGGATTTGAAGATAAGCCTTCTACTTCGCATTGATTTTAATCTAAATCATGTGTTTCGCATGCATTTGAAGCTAATCGTTTGTATCGCATGGAGTTGAAGCTAAATCATGTATATCACAAGTATTTGAAGCTAAACCATTTGATTCGCATGGATTTGATGCTATGCCATCTACTTCGCTTTTATTTGAAACTGAATCATGTGTTTCGCATGGATTTGAAGCTAACTCGTTTGTATCGCATGCAGTTGAAGCCAAATCATGTATATCACAATTATTTGAAGCTAAACCATTTGATTCGCATGGGTTTGATGCTATGCCATCTACTTCGCTTTTATTTGAAACTGAATCATGTGTTTCTCTTGAATTTGAAGCTAACACTTTCGTTTCACATGCAGTTGAAGCTATATCATGTATGTCACAAGTATTTGAAGCTGAACCATTTGTTTCACACGAATATCAGGCTAAACAATGTGTTTGGAATGAATTTGAAGCTAAATCATGTGTTTCGCATAGATTTGAAGCTAACTCATTTCTTACGCATGCAGTTGAAGCTGAATCATGTATATCCCAAGTATTTGAAGCTCAACCATTTGATTCGCATGGATTTGAAGATAAGCCTTCTACTTCGCATTGATTTTAATCTAAATCATGTGTTTCGCATGCATTTGAAGCTAATCGTTTGTATCGCATGGAGTTGAAGCTAAATCATGCATATCACAAGTATTTGCAGCTAAACCATTTGTTTCGCATGGATTCGAAGATCAGCCATCTACCTCGTATTGATTTAAAGCTAAATCATGTGTTTCGCATGGATTTGAAGCTAACTCGTTTGCATCGCATGCAGTTGAAGCCAAATCATGTATATCACAATTATTTGAAGCTAAACCACTTGATTCGCATGGATTTCAAAATAAGCCTTCAACTTCGCATTGATTTTAATCTAAATCATCTGTTTTGCATGGATTTAAAGCTATCTCGTTTGTTTCGCATGCAGTTGAAGATAAATCATGTATATCACAGGTATTTCAAGCTAAACCATTTGATTCGCATGGATTTGATGCTATGCCATCTACTTCGCTTTTATTTGAAACTGAATCATGTGTTTCTCTTGAATTTGAAGCTAACTCGTTCGTTTCACATGCAGTTGAAGCTAAATCATGTATGTCACAAGTATTTGAAGCTGAACCATTTGTTTCGCACGAATATCAGGCGAAACCATGTGTTTGGAATGAATTTGAAGCAAAATCATGTGTTTCGCATAGATTTGAAGCTAACTAAATTGTTACGCATGCAGTTGAAGCTGAATCATGTATATCCCAAGTATTTGAAGCTCAACCATTTGCTTCGCATGGATTTGAAGATAAGCCTTCTACTTCGCATTGATTTTAATCTAAATCATGTGTTTCGCATGCATTTGAAGCTAATCGTTTGTATCGCATGGAGTTGAAGCTAAATCATGTATATCACAAGTATTTGAAGCTAAACCATTTGATTCGCATGGATTTGATGCTATGCCATCTACTTCGCTTTTATTTGAAACTGAATCATGTGTTTCTCTTGAATTTGAAGCTAAATCATGCACATCACAAGTATTTGAAGCTAAACCATTTGATTCGCATGGATTTCAAAATAAGCCTTCTACTTCGCATTGATTTTAATCTAAATCATCTGTTTCGGATGGATTTAAAGCTATCTCGTTTGTTTCGCATGCAGTTGAAGATAAATCATGTATATCACAAGTATTTGAAGCTAATCCATTTGTTTCGCGTGGATTCGAAGATCAGCCTTCTACTTCGCATTGATTTGAAGCAAAATCATGTGTGTCGAATGGATTTGAAGCTAACTCGATTGTTCGCATGCAATTGAAGCTACATCATGTATATCACAATTATTTGAAGCTAAACCATTTGATTCGCATGGATTTCAAAATAAGCCTTCTACTTCGCATTGATTTTAATCTAAATCAACTGTTTCGGATGGATTTAAAGCTATCTCGTTTGTTTCGCATGCAGTTGAAGATAAATCATGTATATCACAAGTATTTGAAGCTAATCCATTTGTTTCGCGTGGATTCGAAGATCAGCCTTCTACTTCGCATTGATTTGAAGTTAAATCATATGTTTCGCATGGATTTGAAGCTAATCGTTTGTATCGCATGCAGTGAAGCTAAATCATGTATATCACAAGTATTTGAAGCTAAACCATTTGATTCGCATGGATTTGATGCTATGCCATCTACTTCGCTTTTATTTGAAACTGAATCATGTGTTTCTCTTGAATTGAAGCTAACACGTTCGTTTCACATGCAGTTGAAGCTAAATCATGTATGTCACAAGTATTTGAAGCTGAACCATTTGTTTCGCACGAATATCAGGCTAAACCATGTGTTTGGAATGAATTCGAAGCTAAATCATGTGTTTCGCATAGATTTGAAGCTAACTCGTTTGTTACGCATGCAGTTGAAGCTGAATCATGTATATCCCAAGTATTTGAAGCTCAACCATTTGATTCGCATGGATTTCAAAATAAGCCTTCTACTTCGCATTGATTTGAAGCGAAATCATGTGTTTCGCTTGGATTTCAAGCTAACTCGTTTGTTTCGCATGCAATGAAGCTAAATAATGTATCAAACAAGTATTTGAAGCTAAACCATTTGTTTCGCATGGATTCGAAGATCAGCCATCTACCTCGTATTGATTTAAAGCTAAATCATGTGTTTCGCATGGATTAGAAGCTAATTCGTTTGTATCGCATGCAGTTGAAGCCAAATCATGTATATCACAATTATTGAAGCTAAACCACTTGATTCGCATGGATTTCAAAATAAGCTTCTACTTCGCATTGATTTTAATCTAAATCATCTGTTTCGCATGGATTTAAAGCTATCTCGTTTGTTTCGCATGCAGTTGATGATAAATCATGTATATCACAGGTATTTCAAGCTAAACCATTTGATTCGCATGGATTTGATGCTATGCCATCTACTTCGCTTTTATTTGAAACTGAATCATGTGTTTCTCTTGAATTTGAAGCTAACTCGTTCGTTTCACATGCAGTTGAAGCTAAATCATGTATGTCACAAGTATTTGAAGCTGAACCATTTGTTTCGCACGAATATCAGGCTAAACCATGTGTTTGGAATGAATTTGAAGCTAAATCATGTGTTTCGCATAGATTTGAAGCTAACTAAATTGTTACGCATGCAGTTGAAGCTGAATCATGTATATCCCAAGTATTTGAAGCTCAACCATTTGATTCGCATGGATTTGAAGATAAGCCTTCTACTTCGCATTGATTTTAATCTAAATCATGTGTTTCGCATGCATTTGAAGCTAATCGTTTGTATCGCATGGAGTTGAAGCTAAATCATGTATATCACAAGTATTTGAAGCTAAACCATTTGATTCGCATGGATTTGATGCTATGCCATCTACTTCGCTTTTATTTGAAACTGAATCATGTGTTTCTCTTGAATTTGAAGCTAAATCATGCACATCACAAGTATTTGAAGCTAAACCATTTGATTCGCATGGATTTCAAAATAAGCCTTCTACTTCGCATTGATTTTAATCTAAATCATCTGTTTCGGATGGATTTAAAGCTATCTCGTTTGTTTCGCATGCAGTTGAAGATAAATCATGTATATCACAAGTATTTGAAGCTAATCCATTTGTTTCGCGTGGATTCGAAGATCAGCCTTCTACTTCGCATTGATTTGAAGCAAAATCATGTGTGTCGAATGGATTTGAAGCTAACTCGATTGTTTCGCATGCAATTGAAGCTACATCATGTATATCACAATTATTTGAAGCTAAACCATTTGATTCGCATGGATTTCAAAATAAGCCTTCTACTTCGCATTGATTTTAATCTAAATCAACTGTTTCGGATGGATTTAAAGCTATCTCGTTTGTTTCGCATGCAGTTGAAGATAAATCATGTATATCACAAGTATTTGAAGCTAATCCATTTGTTTCGCGTGGATTCGAAGATCAGCCTTCTACTTCGCATTGATTTGAAGTTAAATCATATGTTTCGCATGGTTTTGAAGCTAATCGTTTGTATCGCATGCAGTTGAAGCTAATTCATGTATATCACAAGTATTTGAAGCTAAACCATTTGATTCGCATGGATTTCAAAATAAGCCTTCTACATCGCATTGATTTTAATCTAAATCATCTTTTTCGGATGGATTTAAAGCTATCTCGTTTTTTTCGCATGCAGTTGAAGATAAATCATGTATATCACAGGTATTTGAAGCTAAACCATTTGTTTCGCAAGGTTACGAAGATCAGCCTTCTACTTCGCATTGATAAGAAGCAAAATCATGTGTTTCGCATGGATTTGAAGCTAACTCGTTCGTTTCGCTTGCATTTGAAGCTAAATCATGCACATCACAAGTATTTGAAGCTGAACCACTTGTTTCGCATGGATTTCAAAATAAGCCTTCTACTTCGCATTGATTTTAATCTAAATCATCTGTTTCGGATGGATTTAAAGCTATCTCATTTTTTTCGCATGCAGTTGAAGATAAATCATGTATATCACAGGTATTTGAAGCTAAACCATTTGTTTCGCATGGATTCGAATATAATCCTTCTAAATCGCATTGATTTGAAGCTAAATCATGTGTTTCGCATGGATTTGAAGCTAACTCGTGTGTTTTGCATGCAGTTGAATCTAAATTGTGTATATCACAAGTATTTGAAGCTAAACCATTTTTTTCGCATGATTTCGAAAATAAGCCTTATACTTCGCATTGATTTGAAGGTAAATCATGTGTTTCGCTTGTATTTGAAGCTAACTCGTGTGTTTCGCATGCAGTTGAAGCTAAAACTTGTATATCACAAGTATTTGAAGCACAACCATTTGTTTCACATGGATTCGAAGTAAAGCCTTCTACTTCCTATTGATTTGAAGCTAAATCATGTGTTTCACATGGATTTGAAACTAACTCGTCTGTTTCGCCTGCATTTGAATCTATATCACTTATATCGCAAGTATCTGAAGATGAACCATTTGTTTCGCATGGATTTGAAGCTAACTCATTTGTTTCGCCTGCATTTGAATCTATATCACTTATATCGCAAGCATTTGAAGCTAAATCATTGGTTTTGCTTGGATTTGAAGCTAAACCTTCTACATCACATGGATTTGAAGCAAAATCATGTGTTTCGCTTGGATTTGAAGCTAACTCGTATGTTTCGCATGGAGTTGAAGGTAAAACATGTATAAATCAAGTATTTCAAGCTAAACTATTCTTTTCGCATGTATTTGAAGATAATCCTACTACTTCGCATGGATTTGAAGTTAACTCGTATGTTTCGCATGCAGTTGAAGCTAAATCACGTATATCACAAGTATTTGAAGCTAAGCCTTCTACTTCGAATGATTTGAAGCTAAATCATGTGTTTCCCTTGGATATGAAGCTAGCTCGTTTGTTTCGCATGCAGTTGAAGCTAAATCATGTTTATCACAAGTATTTGAAGCTAAACCATTTGATTCGCATGGATTTGATGCTACGCCATCTACTTCGCTTTTATTTGAAACTGAATCATGTGATTCTCTTGAATTTGAAGCTAACACGTTCGTTTCACATGCAGTTGAAGCTATATCATGTATGTCACAAGTATTTGAAGCTGAACCATTTGTTTCGCACGAATATCAGGCTAAACAATGTGTTTGGAATGAATTCGAAGCTAAATCATGTGTTTCGCATAGATTTGAAGCTAACTCGTTTGTTACGCATGCAGTTGAAGCTGAATCATGTATATCCCAAGTATTTGAAGCTCAACCATTTGATTCGCATGGATTTCAAAATAAGCCTTCTACTTCGCATTGATTTGAAGCGAAATCATGTGTTTCGCTTGGATTTCAAGCTAACTCGTTTGTTTCGCATGCAATTGAAGCTAAATAATGTATCAAACAAGTATTTGAAGCTAAACCATTTGTTTCGCATGGATTCGAAGATCAGCCATCTACCTCGTATTGATTTAAAGCTAAATCATGTGTTTCGCATGGATTAGAAGCTAATTCGTTTGTATCGCATGCAGTTGAAGCCAAATCATGTATATCACAATTATTTGAAGCTAAACCACTTGATTCGCATGGATTTCAAAATAAGACTTCTACTTCGCATTGATTTTAATCTAAATCATCTGTTTCGCATGGATTTAAAGCTATCTCGTTTGTTTCGCATGCAGTTGATGATAAATCATGTATATCACAGGTATTTCAAGCTAAACCATTTGATTCGCATGGATTTGATGCTATGCCATCTACTTCGCTTTTATTTGAAACTGAATCATGTGTTTCTCTTGAATTTGAAGCTAACTCGTTCGTTTCACATGCAGTTGAAGCTAAATCATGTATGTCACAAGTATTTGAAGCTGAACCATTTGTTTCGCACGAATATCAGGCTAAACCATGTGTTTGGAATGAATTTGAAGCTAAATCATGTGTTTCGCATAGATTTGAAGCTAACTAAATTGTTACGCATGCAGTTGAAGCTGAATCATGTATATCCCAAGTATTTGAAGCTCAACCATTTGATTCGCATGGATTTGAAGATAAGCCTTCTACTTCGCATTGATTTTAATCTAAATCATGTGTTTCGCATGCATTTGAAGCTAATCGTTTGTATCGCATGGAGTTGAAGCTAAATCATGTATATCACAAGTATTTGAAGCTAAACCATTTGATTCGCATGGATTTGATGCTATGCCATCTACTTCGCTTTTATTTGAAACTGAATCATGTGTTTCTCTTGAATTTGAAGCTAAATCATGCACATCACAAGTATTTGAAGCTAAACCATTTGATTCGCATGGATTTCAAAATAAGCCTTCTACTTCGCATTGATTTTAATCTAAATCATCTGTTTCGGATGGATTTAAAGCTATCTCGTTTGTTTCGCATGCAGTTGAAGATAAATCATGTATATCACAAGTATTTGAAGCTAATCCATTTGTTTCGCGTGGATTCGAAGATCAGCCTTCTACTTCGCATTGATTTGAAGCAAAATCATGTGTGTCGAATGGATTTGAAGCTAACTCGATTGTTTCGCATGCAATTGAAGCTACATCATGTATATCACAATTATTTGAAGCTAAACCATTTGATTCGCATGGATTTCAAAATAAGCCTTCTACTTCGCATTGATTTTAATCTAAATCAACTGTTTCGGATGGATTTAAAGCTATCTCGTTTGTTTCGCATGCAGTTGAAGATAAATCATGTATATCACAAGTATTTGAAGCTAATCCATTTGTTTCGCGTGGATTCGAAGATCAGCCTTCTACTTCGCATTGATTTGAAGTTAAATCATATGTTTCGCATGGTTTTGAAGCTAATCGTTTGTATCGCATGCAGTTGAAGCTAATTCATGTATATCACAAGTATTTGAAGCTAAACCATTTGATTCGCATGGATTTCAAAATAAGCCTTCTACATCGCATTGATTTTAATCTAAATCATCTTTTTCGGATGGATTTAAAGCTATCTCGTTTTTTTCGCATGCAGTTGAAGATAAATCATGTATATCACAGGTATTTGAAGCTAAACCATTTGTTTCGCAAGGTTACGAAGATCAGCCTTCTACTTCGCATTGATAAGAAGCAAAATCATGTGTTTCGCATGGATTTGAAGCTAACTCGTTCGTTTCGCTTGCATTTGAAGCTAAATCATGCACATCACAAGTATTTGAAGCTGAACCACTTGTTTCGCATGGATTTCAAAATAAGCCTTCTACTTCGCATTGATTTTAATCTAAATCATCTGTTTCGCATGAATTTGAAGATAACTCGATCGTTCGTCTGCATTTGAAGTTATTTCATTCACTTGAATCTATATCACTTATATTCGCAAGTATTTGAAGCCAAATAATTCGTTTCGCATGGATTTGAAGCTAAGCCTTCTAATTCGCATTGATTTGAAGCTAAATCATGTGTTTCGCATGGATTTGAAGATAACTCGTCTGTTTCGCATGCAGTTGAAGCTAAATTACTTATATTCGCAAGCACTGAAGCCAAATCATTCGGTTCGCATGGATTTGAAGCTAAGCCTCCTCCTTCGCATTAATATGATGCTATATCATGTGTTTCGCTTGTATTTGTAGCTAACTCGTTTGTTTCTCATGCAGTTGAAGCTAAATCATGTTTATCACAAGTGTCTGTATCTAAACCATCTGTTTCGCATGGATTCGAATATAATCCTTCTAAATCGCATTGATTTGAAGCTAAATCATGTGTTTCGCATGGATTTGAAGCTAACTCGTGTGTTTTGCATGCAGTTGAATCTAAATTGTGTATATCACAAGTATTTGAAGCTAAACCATTTTTTTCGCATGATTTCGAAAATAAGCCTTATACTTCGCATTGATTTGAAGGTAAATCATGTGTTTCGCTTGTATTTGAAGCTAACTCGTGTGTTTCGCATGCAGTTGAAGCTAAAACTTGTATATCACAAGTATTTGAAGCACAACCATTTGTTTCGCATGGATTCGAAGTAAAGCCTTCTACTTCCTATTGATTTGAAGCTAAATCATGTGTTTCACATGGATTTGATTCTAACTCGTTTGTATCGCATGCTGTTGAAGCTAAATCATTTATATCTCAAGCATTTGAAGCTAAACCATTTGTTTCGCATGCATTCGAAGATAAGCATTCCACTTCGCATTGATTTGAAGCTAAATCATGTGTTTCGCATGGATTTGAAACTAACTCGTCTGTTTCGCCTGCATTTGAATCTATATCACTTATATCGCAAGTATCTGAAGCTGAACCATTTGTTTCGCATGGATTTGAAGCTAACTCATTTGTTTCGCCTGCATTTGAATCTATATCACTTATATCGCAAGCATTTGAAGCTAAATCATTGGTTTTGCTTGGATTTGAAGCTAAACCTTCTACATCACATGGATTTGAAGCAAAATCATGTGTTTCGCTTGGATTTGAAGCTAACTCGTATGTTTCGCATGGAGTTGAAGGTAAAACATGTATAAATCAAGTATTTCAAGCTAAACTATTCTTTTCGCATGTATTTGAAGATAATCCTACTACTTCGCATGGATTTGAAGTTAACTCGTATGTTTCGCATGCAGTTGAAGCTAAATCACGTATATCACAAGTATTTGAAGCTAAGCCTTCTACTTCGAATGATTTGAAGCTAAATCATGTGTTTCCCTTGGATATGAAGCTAGCTCGTTTGTTTCGCATGCAGTTGAAGCTAAATCATGTTTATCACAAGTATTTGAAGCTAAACCATTTGATTCGCATGGATTTGATGCTACGCCATCTACTTCGCTTTTATTTGAAACTGAATCATGTGTTTCTCTTGAATTTGAAGCTAACACGTTCGTTTCACATGCAGTTGAAGCTAAATCATGTATGTCACAAGTGTCTGTATCTAAACCATCTGTTTCGCATGGATTCGAATATAATCCTTCTAAATCGCATTGATTTGAAGCTAAATCATGTGTTTCGCATGGATTTGAAGCTAACTCGTGTGTTTTGCATGCAGTTGAATCTAAATTGTGTATATCACAAGTATTTGAAGCTAAACCATTTTTTTCGCATGATTTCGAAAATAAGCCTTATACTTCGCATTGATTTGAAGGTAAATCATGTGTTTCGCTTGTATTTGAAGCTAACTCGTGTGTTTCGCATGCAGTTGAAGCTAAAACTTGTATATCACAAGTATTTGAAGCACAACCATTTGTTTCGCATGGATTCGAAGTAAAGCCTTCTACTTCCTATTGATTTGAAGCTAAATCATGTGTTTCACATGGATTTGATTCTAACTCGTTTGTTTCGCATGCTGTTGAAGCTAAATCATTTATATCTCAAGCATTCGAAGCTAAACCATTTGTTTCGCATGCATTCGAAGATAAGCATTCCACTTCGCATTGATTTGAAGCTAAATCATGTGTTTCGCATGGATTTGAAACTAACTCGTCTGTTTCGCCTGCATTTGAATCTATATCACTTATATCGCAAGTATCTGAAGCTGAACCATTTGTTTCGCATGGATTTGAAGCTAACTCATTTGTTTCGCCTGCATTTGAATCTATATCACTTATATCGCAAGCATTTGAAGCTAAATCATGTGTTTCGCATGGATTTGAATCTATCTCGTTTGTTACGCCTGTATTCGAAGCTATGTCAATTACTTTCGCTAGTATTTGAAGCTCAATCATTCGTTTCGTATGGATTTGAAGCTACGCCTTCCACTTCGCATTGATTTGAAGTTGAATTATGTGTTTCCCTTGGATTGGAAGCTAACTCGTTTGTTTCGCCTGCATTTGAAGCTAAATCATGTATATCACAAGTATTTTAATCTAAACCATTTGTTTCGCATTGATTTGAAGCTAAGCCTTATACGTCGAATTCATTTAAAGCTAAATCATGAGTTTCGCAAGGATTTGAAGCTAACTCGTTTTTTTCGCATGCAGTTGAAGCTGAATTATGTATATCATAAGTATTTGAAGCTTAACCATTTGTTGCTCATGTATTTGAAGCTTCTACTTCGCATTGATTTGAAGCTAAATCATGTGATTCGCATGGATTTGAACCTCACTCGTTTGTTTCGCCTGCATTTGAAGCTATATCGTTTATGTCGCAAGTATTTCAAACTAAATCGTTTGTTTCGCATGGATTTGAAGCTAACTCGTTTGCTTCGCTTCCAGCTGAAGCTAAATCATTTATATCGTAAATATTTGAAGCTAAATCATTTGTTTCGCATGGATTTGAAGCTAAACCTTCTACCTCGCATTGATTTCAATATAAGACATGTGTTTCGCATGGATTTGAAGCTAACTCGCTTGTTTCGCTTCCAGTAGAAGCTAAATCATTTATATCGTAAGTAGTAGAAGCAAAATCATTTGTTTCGAATGGATTCGAAGCTAAACCTTCCACTTCGCATTGATTTGAAGCTAAATCAGGTGTTTCGCATGCATTTGAAGCTATATCTTCTATTCCGCAGTGATTCGAAGAGAAATCATGGTTTTCGCATGGGTTTGAAGCTAACTCGCTTGTTTCGCTTCCAGTTGCAGCTAAATCATTTATATCGCAAGTATTTGGAGCAAAATCATTTGTTTCGCATTGACTTGAAGCTAAACCTTCTACATCGCATTGATTTGAGGCTAAATCATGTGTTTCGAATGAATGTGAAGCTAACTCGTTTGTTACGCATGTATTTGAAGCTATATCGTTTATGTCACAAGTATTTCAAGCTAAACCATTCGTTTCGCATGGATTTGAAGCTAAGCCTTCTTCTTCGTATTGATTTGAAATTAAATCATGTGTTTCGCTTGGATTTGAAGCTAAATCATGTATATCACAAGTATTTGAAGCTGAACCATTTATTTCTCATGTATTTGAAGCAAAGCCTTCTACTTCGCATTGATTTGAAGATAAATCATGTGATTCGCTTGAATTTGAAGCTAAATCATGTGTTTCGCATGGATTTGAAGCTAACTCGTTTGTTTCGCCTGCATTTGAAGCTAAATCATGTGTATCACAAGTATTTGAAACAAAACCATTTGATTTGCTTGGATTTGAAGCTAAACCTTCTACCTCGCATTGATTTCAATATAAGACATGTGTTTCGCATGGATTTGAAGCTAACTCGCTTGTTTCGCTTCCAGTAGAAGCTAAATCATTTATATCGTAAGTAGTAGAAGCAAAATCATTTGTTTCGAATGGATTCGAAGCTAAACCTTCCACTTCGCATTGATTTGAAGCTAAATCAGGTGTTTCGCATGCATTTGAAGCTATATCTTCTATTCCGCAGTGATTCGAAGAGAAATCATGGGTTTCGCATGGGTTTGAAGCTAACTCGCTTGTTTCGCTTCCAGTTGCAGCTAAATCATTTATATCGCAAGTATTTGGAGCAAAATCATTTGTTTCGCATTGACTTGAAGCTAAACCTTCTACATCGCATTGATTTGAGGCTAAATCATGTGTTTCGAATGAATGTGAAGCTAACTCGTTTGTTACGCATGTATTTGAAGCTATATCGTTTATGTCACAAGTATTTCAAGCTAAACCATTTGTTTCGCATGGATTTGAAGCTAAGCCTTCTTCTTCGTATTGATTTGAAATTAAATCATGTGTTTCGCTTGGATTTGAAGCTAAATCATGTATATCACAAGTATTTGAAGCTGAACCATTTATTTCTCATGTATTTGAAGCAAAGCCTTCTACTTCGCATTGATTTGAAGATAAATCATGTGATTCGCTTGAATTTGAAGCTAACTCGTTTGTTTCGCCTGCATTTGAAGCTAAATCATGTGTATCACAAGTATTTGAAACAAAACCATTTGATTTGCTTGGATTTGAAGCTAAACCATCTACTTCGCATTGATTTCAATCTAAATCATGTGCTTCGAATGGATTTGCTTCTAACTCGTTTGTTTCGCCAGCATTCGAAGCTATATCACTTATATCGAATTTATTTGAAGCTAAGTCATTTGTTTCGCACGGATTTGAAGCTAATCCTTCTACTTGGCTATGATTTGAAGCCAAAGCATGAGTTTCGCATGGCTTTAAAGCTAACTCGTTTGTTTCGCCTGCATCTGAAGTTATATCACTTATATTCGCAAGTATTTGAAACTAAATCATTTGTTTCTCAAGGATTTGAAGCTAAACCATCTGCATCGCATTGATTTGAAGCTAAATCAATTGTTTCGCTCGGATTTGAAGCTAACTCGTTTGTTTCGCATGCAGTTGAAGCTAAATCATGTTTATCACAAGTATTTGAAGTTAAACCACTTGTTTCGCATGGATTTGAAGCTAAGCCTTCTACTTCGCATTGATTCGATGTTAAATCATGTGCCCCCATGGGATTTGAAGCTAACTCGTTTGATTCGCATGCAGTTAAAGCTAAATCATTTTTATCATAAGTATTTGAAACTAAACCATTTGTTTCGCATTGATTTGAAGCTAAGCCTACTACTGCGCATTGATTTGAAGTTAAATCATGTGTTTCTCTTGGATTTGAAGCTAACTCGCTTGATTCGCATGCAGTTGAAGCTAAATCATGTATAATAGAACTATTTGAAGCTAAACCATTTGTTTCGCATGGATTTGAAGTTAAGCCTTCAACTTCGCGTTAACTTGATGCTAAATCATAATTTTCGCACGGATTTGAAGCTAAATCGTTTGTTTCGCATGCAGTTGAAGCTAAATATGGTATATCACAAGTATGTGAACCTAAACCATTTGTTTCGCATGGATTTAAAGCTAAGCCTTCTACTTCGCATTGATTTGAAGCTGAAACAAGTGTTACGCTTGAATTTGAAGCAAAGTCGTTGGTTTCGCATGCAGTTGAAGCTCAGTCTTGTATATCACAAGTATTTGAAACTTATTCATTCAGTCCGCATGGATTTGAAGCTAAGCCTTCTACTTCGCATTGATTTGAACCTAAACCATGTGTTTCGCATGGATTTGAAGCAAACTCATTTGTTTCGTCTGCATTTGAAACTATATCACTTATATCGCTAGTATCTGAAGTTGAACCATTTGTTTCGCATGGATTTGAAGCTACAACATGTGTTTCCCTTGGATTTGCAGCTAACTCGTTGTTTGGCATGCAGTTGAAGCTAAATCATGTATATCACAAGTATTTGAAGCTAACCAATTTGTTTCGCATGGATTTGAAGCTAAGCCTTCTACATCGCATTGATTTGAGCTAAATCATGTATTCCTCTTGTATTTGAAGCTAACTCGCTTGCTTCTCATGCAGTTGAAGCTAAATTATGTATATCACAAGTATTTGAAGCAAAACCATTTGTTTCGCATGGATTCGAATATCAGCCTTCTACTTCGCATGGATTTGAAGCTAGCTCGTTTGTTTCGCATGCAGTTGAAGCGAAATCATGAATATCACAAGTGCTTGAAGCTAAACCGGTTGATTCGCATGGATTTGAAGCTATTCCTTCTACTTCGCATTGATGTGAATATAAATGTTTTGTTTCGCTTGGATTTGAAGCTATCTCGTTTGTTTCGCTTGCTGTTGAATATAAATCATATATATCACAAGTATTTGAAGCTAAACCATTTGTTTCGCATGGATTAGAAGCTAAGCCTTCTACTTCGCGTTGACTTGATACTAAATCATGTTTTTCGCTTGGATTTGAAGCAAACTCGTTTGTTTCGCATGCATTTCAATCTATTTCATTTATATCGGAAGTATTCGAAGGTAACTCATTTATTTCGCTTGGATTTGATACGAAGCCTTCTACTTCGCATTGATTTGCAGCTAAATCATATCTTTCGCTTGGATTTGAAGCTAACTCGTTGGTTTCGCATGCAGTTGAAGCAAAATCATGTATAAAACAAATATTTGAATCTAAACCATTTGTTTCGCATGGATTTGAAGCCAAGCCTTCTACTTCGCATTGATTCGAAGCTAAATCAAGTGTTCCGATAGGATTTCAAATAAGCCGCCTACTTCGCTTTGATTTGAATCTAAATCATGTGTCTCGCATTGATTTGAAGCTAAATCATGTGTTTCGCATGGATTTAAAGCTAACTCGTTTGTTTCGCCTGCATTTGAAGCTATTTCATTTAAACCGCAAGTATTTGAAGGAAAATCATTTTCTTCGCCTGGATTTGAAGATAAGCCATCTACTTCGCATTGATTTGAAGCTGAATCATGTGTTTCGCTTGTATTTGATACTAACTCGATTGAAACGCATGCAGTTGAAGCTAAATTATGTATATCACAAGTATTTGAAGCTAAACCATTTGTTTCGCATGGATTTGAAGATAAGCCTCCTACATCGCATTGATTTGAGCTAAATCATGTATTTCGCTTGTATTTGAAGCTAACTCGCTTGCTTCGCATTCAGTTGAAGCTTAATTATGAATGTCACAAGTATTTGAAGCTAAACCATTCGTTTCGCATGGATTTGAAGCTAAGGCATCTACTTCTCATTGATTTGATGCTACATTATGTGTTTCGCATGGATTTGAAGCTAAATTATGTGTTTCGATTGGATTTGAAGCTAACTCGTTTGTTTCGCATGCAGTTGAAGCTCAGTCTTGTATATCACAAGTATTTGAAACTTACTCATTCAGTCCGCATGGATTTGAAGCTAAGCCTTTAACTTCGCATTGATTTGAAGCTAAATCATGTGTTTCCCTTGGATTTTAAGCTGACTCGTTTGTTTCGCATGCAGTTGAAGCTAAATCATGTATATCACAAATATTTGAAGCTAAACCATTTGATTCGCATGGATTTGAAACTAAGCCTTCTACTTGGCTTTGAATTGGTGCAAAATCATGCGTTTCGCATGGATCCGAAGCTAACTCGTTTGAATCGCATGCAGTTGAAACTAAGTCATGTTTATCACAAGTATCTGAATCTAAACCATTTGTTTCGCATTGATTTGAAGCTAAGCTTTCTACTTTGCATTGATTTGAAGCTCCATCATGTGTTTCGCTTGGATTTGAAGCTAACTCGTTGGTTTTGCATGCAGTTGAAGCAAAATCACGCATATCACAAGTATTTGAAGCTAAACCATTTGAATCGCATGGATTCGAAGATCAGCCTTCTACATCGCATTGATTTAAAGCTAAATCATGTGTTTCGCCTGGATTTGAAGCTAACTCGTTCGTTTCCCTTGCATTTGCAGCTAAATCATGCACATCACAATTATTTGAAGCTAAACCATTTGATTCGCATGGATTTCAAAATAAGCCTTCTACTTCGCATTGATTTTAATCTAAATCATCTGTTTCGCATGGATTTAAATCTATCTCGTTTGTTTCGCTTGCATTTGAAGCTAAATCATGCACATCACAAGTATTTGAAGCTAAACCATTTGTTTCGCAAGAATACGAAGATCAGCCTTCTACTTCGCATTGATAAGAAGCAAAATCTTGTGTTTCGCATGGATTTGAAGCTAACTCGTTCGTTTCGCTTGCATTTGAATCTAAATCATGCACATCACAAGTATTTGAAGCTGAGCCACTTGTTTCGCATGGGTTTGAAGATAAGCCTTCTTCTTCCCATTGATTTGAAGATAAATCATGTGTTTCGCTTGGATTTCAAGCTAAATCGTTTGTTTCGCATGCAGTTGAAGATAAATCATGTATATCACAGGTATTTCAAGCTAAACCATTTGTTTCGCATGGGTTTGAAGATAAGCCTTCTTCTTCGCATTGATTTGAAGATAAATCATGTGTTTCGCTTGGATTTCAAGCTAAATCGTTTGTTTCGCATGCAGTTGAAGATAAATCATGTATATCACAAGTATTTGAAGCTAATCCATTTGTTTCGCGTGGATTCGAAGTTCAGCCTTCTACTTCGCATTGGTTTGAAGTTAAATCATATGTTTCGCATGGATTTGAAGCTAATCGTTTGTATCGCATGCAGTTGAAGCTAAATCATGTATATCACAAGTATTTGAAGCTTAACCATTTGATTCGCATGGATTTGATGCTATGCCATCTACTTCGCTTTTATTTGAAACTGAATCATGTGTTTCTCTTGAATTTGAAGCTAACACGTTCGTTTCACATGCAGTTGAAGCTAAATCATGTATGTCACAAGTATTTGAAGCTGAACCATTTGTTTCGCACGAATATCAGGCTAAACAATGTGTTTGGAATGAATTTGAAGCTAAATCATGTGTTTCGCATAGATTTGAAGCTAACTCGTTTGTTTCGCATGCAATTGAAGCTAAATAATGTATCAAACAAGTATTTGAATCTAAACCATTTGTTTCGCATGGATTCGAAGATCAGCCATCTACCTCGTATTGATTTAAAGCTAAATCATGTGTTTCGCATGGATTTGAAGCTAACTCGTTTGTATCGCATGCAGTTGAAGCTAAATCATCTATATCACAATTATTTGAAGCAAAACCATTTGACTTGCATGGATTTCAAAATAAGCCTTCTACTTCGCATTGATTTTAATCTAAATCATCTGTTTCGCATGGATTTAAAGCTATCTCGTTTGTTTCGCATGCAGTTGAAGATAAATCATGTATATCACAGGTATTTCAAGCTAAACCATTTGATACGCATGGATTTGAAGATAAGCCTTCTACTTCGCATTGATTTGAAGCTAAATCATGTGTTTCGCATGGATTTGAAGCTAACTCGTTAGTTTTGCATGCTGTTAAAGTTAAATCTTGTATATCACAAGTATTTGAAGCTAAACCATTTGTTTCGCAAGGATACGAAGATCAGCCTTCTACTTCGCATTGATAAGAAGCAAAATCATGTGTTTCGCATGGATTTGAAGCTAACTCGTTAGTTTCGCTTGCATTTGAAGCTAAATCATGCACATCACAAGTATTTGAAGCTGAACCACTTGTTTCGCATGGATTTGAAGATAAACCTTCTACTTCGCATTGATTTGAAGCTAAATCATGTGTTTCGCTTGGATTTCAAGCTAACTCGTTTGTTTCGCATGCAATTGAAGCTAAGTCATGTATATCACAAGTATTTGAAGCTAAACCATTTGATTCGCATGGATTTGATGCTATGCCATCTACTTCGCTTTTATTTGAAACTGAATCATGTGTTTCTCTTGAATTTGAAGCCAACACGTTCGTTTCACATGCAGTTGAAGCTAAATCATGTTTGTCACAAGTATTTGAAGCTGAACCATTTGTTTCGCACGAATATCAGGCTAACCCATGTGTTTGGAATGAATTTGAAGCTAAATCATGTGTTTCGCATAGATTTGAAGCTAACTCATTTGTTACGCATGCAGTTGAAGCTGAATCATGTATATCCCAAGTATTTGAAGCTCAACCATTTGATTCGCATGGATTTCAAAATAAGCCTTCTACTTCGCATTGATTTGAAGCGAAATCATGTGTTTCGCTTGGATTTCAAGCTAACTCGTTTGTTTCGCATGCAATTGAAGCTAAATAATGTATCAAACAAGTATTTGAAGCTAAACCATTTGTTTCGCATGGATTCGAAGATCAGCCATCTACCTCGTATTGATTTAAAGCTAAATCATGTGTTTCTCATGGATTTGAAGCTAATTCGTTTGTATCGCATGCAGTTGAAGCCAAATCATGTATATCACAATTATTTGAAGCTAAACCACTTGATTCGCATGGATTTCAAAATAAGACTTCTACTTCGCATTGATTTTAATCTAAATCATCTGTTTCGCATGGATTTAAAGCTATCTCGTTTGTTTCGCATGCAGTTGAAGATAAATCAT
Organism: Megalopta genalis; assembly: GCF_051020955.1. Classification (NCBI taxonomy): domain Eukaryota; kingdom Metazoa; phylum Arthropoda; class Insecta; order Hymenoptera; family Halictidae; genus Megalopta; species Megalopta genalis. Next base: position 166,800 of record NW_027476260.1, on the reverse strand, counting down.
GTATATCACAGGTATTTCAAGCTAAACCATTTGATTCGCATGGATTTGATGCTATGCCATCTACTTCGCTTTTATTTGAAACTGAATCATGTGTTTCTCTTGAATTTGAAGCTAACTCGTTCGTTTCACATGCAGTTGAAGCTAAATCATGTATGTCACAAGTATTTGAAGCTGAACCATTTGTTTCGCACGAATATCAGGCTAAACCATGTGTTTGGAATGAATTTGAAGCTAAATCATGTGTTTCGCATAGATTTGAAGCTAACTAAATTGTTACGCATGCAGTTGAAGCTGAATCATGTATATCCCAAGTATTTGAAGCTCAACCATTTGATTCGCATGGATTTGAAGATAAGCCTTCTACTTCGCATTGATTTTAATCTAAATCATGTGTTTCGCATGCATTTGAAGCTAATCGTTTGTATCGCATGGAGTTGAAGCTAAATCATGTATATCACAAGTATTTGAAGCTAAACCATTTGATTCGCATGGATTTGATGCTATGCCATCTACTTCGCTTTTATTTGAAACTGAATCATGTGTTTCTCTTGAATTTGAAGCTAACTAGTTTGTTTCGTAATGCAGTTGAAGCTAAATCATGTATATCACAATTATTTGAAGCTAAACCATTTGATTCGCATGGATTTCAAAATAAGCCTTCTACTTCGCATTGATTTTAATCTAAATCATCTGTTTCGCATGGATTTAAAGCTATCTCGTTTGTTTCGCACGCAGTTGAAGATAAATCATGTATATCACAGGTATTTGAAGCTAAACCATTTGTTTCGCATGGATTCGAAGATAAGCCTTCTAAATCGCATTGATTTCAAGCTAAATCATGTGTTTCGCATGGATTTGAAGCTAACTCGCTAGTTTTGCATGCTGTTGAAGCTTATTCATGTACATCACAAGTGTTTGAAGCTAAGCCATTTGTTTCGCAAGGATTCGAAGATCAGCCTTCTACTTCGCATTGATTTGAAGCTAAATCATGTGTTTCGCTTGGATTTCAAGCTAACTCGTTTGTTTCGCATGCAATTGAAGCTAAATCATGTATATCACAATTATTTGAAGCTAAACCATTTGATTCGCATGGATTTCAAAATAAGCCTTCTACTTCGCATTGATTTTAATCTAAATCATCTGTTTCGGATGGATTTAAAGCTATCTCGTTTGTTTCGCATGCAGTTGAAGATAAATCATGTATATCACAAGTATTTGAAGCTAATCCATTTGTTTCGCGTGGATTCGAAGATCAGCCTTCTACTTCGCATTGATTTGAAGTTAAATCATATGTTTCGCATGGTTTTGAAGCTAATCGTTTGTATCGCATGCAGTTGAAGCTAATTCATGTATATCACAAGTATTTGAAGCTAAACCATTTGATTCGCATGGATTTGATGCTATGCCATCTACTTCGCTTTTATTTGAAACTGAATCATGTGTTTCTCTTGAATTTGAAGCTAACACGTTCGTTTCACATGCAGTTGAAGCTAAATCATGTATGTCACAAGTATTTGAAGCTGAACCATTTGTTTCGCATGGATTCGAAGATCAGTCATCTACCTCGTATTGATTTAAAGCTAAATCATGTGTTTCGCATGGATTTGAAGCTAACTCGTTTGTATCGCATGCAGTTGAAGCTAAATCATGTATATCACAATTATTTGAAGCTAAACCACTTGATTCGCATGGATTTAAAAATAAGCCTTCTACTTCGCATTGATTTTAATCTAAATCATCTGTTTCGGATGGATTTAAAGCTATCTCGTTTGTTTCGCATGCAGTTGAAGATAAATCATGTATATCACAAGTATTTGAAGCTAATCCATTTGTTTCGCGTGGATTCGAAGATCAGCCTTCTACTTCGCATTGATTTGAAGTTAAATCATATGTTTCGCATGGATTTGAAGCTAATCGTTTGTTTCGCATGCAATTGAAGCTAAATCATGTATATCACAATTATTTGAAGCTAAACCATTTGATTCGCATGGATTTCAAAATAAGCCTTCTACATCGCATTGATTTTAATCTAAATCATCTTTTTCGGATGGATTTAAAGCTAACTCGTTAGTTTTGCATGCTGTTAAAGTTAAATCTTGTATATCACAAGTATTTGAAGCTAAACCATTTGTTTCGCAAGGATACGAAGATCAGCCTTCTACTTCGCATTGATAAGAAGCAAAATCATGTGTTTCGCATGGATTTGAAGCTAACTCGTTAGTTTCGCTTGCATTTGAAGCTAAATCATGCACATCACAAGTATTTGAAGCTGAACCACTTGTTTCGCATGGATTTGAAGATAAACCTTCTACTTCGCATTGATTTGAAGCTAAATCATGTGTTTCGCTTGGATTTCAAGCTAACTCGTTTGTTTCGCATGCAATTGAAGCTAAGTCATGTATATCACAAGTATTTGAAGCTAAACCATTTGATTCGCATGGATTTGATGCTATGCCATCTACTTCGCTTTTATTTGAAACTGAATCATGTGTTTCTCTTGAATTTGAAGCCAACACGTTCGTTTCACATGCAGTTGAAGCTAAATCATGTTTGTCACAAGTATTTGAAGCTGAACCATTTGTTTCGCACGAATATCAGGCTAACCCATGTGTTTGGAATGAATTTGAAGCTAAATCATGTGTTTCGCATAGATTTGAAGCTAACTCATTTGTTACGCATGCAGTTGAAGCTGAATCATGTATATCCCAAGTATTTGAAGCTCAACCATTTGATTCGCATGGATTTCAAAATAAGCCTTCTACTTCGCATTGATTTGAAGCGAAATCATGTGTTTCGCTTGGATTTCAAGCTAACTCGTTTGTTTCGCATGCAATTGAAGCTAAATAATGTATCAAACAAGTATTTGAAGCTAAACCATTTGTTTCGCATGGATTCGAAGATCAGCCATCTACCTCGTATTGATTTAAAGCTAAATCATGTGTTTCTCATGGATTTGAAGCTAATTCGTTTGTATCGCATGCAGTTGAAGCCAAATCATGTATATCACAATTATTTGAAGCTAAACCACTTGATTCGCATGGATTTCAAAATAAGACTTCTACTTCGCATTGATTTTAATCTAAATCATCTGTTTCGCATGGATTTAAAGCTATCTCGTTTGTTTCGCATGCAGTTGAAGATAAATCATGTATATCACAGGTATTTCAAGCTAAACCATTTGATTCGCATGGATTTGATGCTATGCCATCTACTTCGCTTTTATTTGAAACTGAATCATGTGTTTCTCTTGAATTTGAAGCTAACTCGTTCGTTTCACATGCAGTTGAAGCTAAATCATGTATGTCACAAGTATTTGAAGCTGAACCATTTGTTTCGCACGAATATCAGGCTAAACCATGTGTTTGGAATGAATTTGAAGCTAAATCATGTGTTTCGCATAGATTTGAAGCTAACTAAATTGTTACGCATGCAGTTGAAGCTGAATCATGTATATCCCAAGTATTTGAAGCTCAACCATTTGATTCGCATGGATTTGAAGATAAGCCTTCTACTTCGCATTGATTTTAATCTAAATCATGTGTTTCGCATGCATTTGAAGCTAATCGTTTGTATCGCATGGAGTTGAAGCTAAATCATGTATATCACAAGTATTTGAAGCTAAACCATTTGATTCGCATGGATTTGATGCTATGCCATCTACTTCGCTTTTATTTGAAACTGAATCATGTGTTTCTCTTGAATTTGAAGCTAACTAGTTTGTTTCGTAATGCAGTTGAAGCTAAATCATGTATATCACAATTATTTGAAGCTAAACCATTTGATTCGCATGGATTTCAAAATAAGCCTTCTACTTCGCATTGATTTTAATCTAAATCATCTGTTTCGCATGGATTTAAAGCTATCTCGTTTGTTTCGCACGCAGTTGAAGATAAATCATGTATATCACAGGTATTTGAAGCTAAACCATTTGTTTCGCATGGATTCGAAGATAAGCCTTCTAAATCGCATTGATTTCAAGCTAAATCATGTGTTTCGCATGGATTTGAAGCTAACTCGCTAGTTTTGCATGCTGTTGAAGCTTATTCATGTACATCACAAGTGTTTGAAGCTAAGCCATTTGTTTCGCAAGGATTCGAAGATCAGCCTTCTACTTCGCATTGATTTGAAGCTAAATCATGTGTTTCGCTTGGATTTCAAGCTAACTCGTTTGTTTCGCATGCAATTGAAGCTAAATCATGTATATCACAATTATTTGAAGCTAAACCATTTGATTCGCATGGATTTCAAAATAAGCCTTCTACTTCGCATTGATTTTAATCTAAATCATCTGTTTCGGATGGATTTAAAGCTATCTCGTTTGTTTCGCATGCAGTTGAAGATAAATCATGTATATCACAAGTATTTGAAGCTAATCCATTTGTTTCGCGTGGATTCGAAGATCAGCCTTCTACTTCGCATTGATTTGAAGTTAAATCATATGTTTCGCATGGTTTTGAAGCTAATCGTTTGTATCGCATGCAGTTGAAGCTAATTCATGTATATCACAAGTATTTGAAGCTAAACCATTTGATTCGCATGGATTTGATGCTATGCCATCTACTTCGCTTTTATTTGAAACTGAATCATGTGTTTCTCTTGAATTTGAAGCTAACACGTTCGTTTCACATGCAGTTGAAGCTAAATCATGTATGTCACAAGTATTTGAAGCTGAACCATTTGTTTCGCATGGATTCGAAGATCAGTCATCTACCTCGTATTGATTTAAAGCTAAATCATGTGTTTCGCATGGATTTGAAGCTAACTCGTTTGTATCGCATGCAGTTGAAGCTAAATCATGTATATCACAATTATTTGAAGCTAAACCACTTGATTCGCATGGATTTAAAAATAAGCCTTCTACTTCGCATTGATTTTAATCTAAATCATCTGTTTCGGATGGATTTAAAGCTATCTCGTTTGTTTCGCATGCAGTTGAAGATAAATCATGTATATCACAAGTATTTGAAGCTAATCCATTTGTTTCGCGTGGATTCGAAGATCAGCCTTCTACTTCGCATTGATTTGAAGTTAAATCATATGTTTCGCATGGATTTGAAGCTAATCGTTTGTTTCGCATGCAATTGAAGCTAAATCATGTATATCACAATTATTTGAAGCTAAACCATTTGATTCGCATGGATTTCAAAATAAGCCTTCTACATCGCATTGATTTTAATCTAAATCATCTTTTTCGGATGGATTTAAAGCTATCTCCTTTTTTTCGCATGCAGTTGAAGATAAATCATGTATATCACAGGTATTTGAAGCTAAACCATTTGTTTCGCAAGGTTACGAAGATCAGCCTTCTACTTCGCATTGATAAGAAGCAAAATCATGTGTTTCGCATGGATTTGAAGCTAACTCGTTCGTTTCGCTTGCATTTGAAGCTAAATCATGCACATCACAAGTATTTGAAGCTGAACCACTTGTTTCGCATGGATTTCAAAATAAGCCTTCTACTTCGCATTGATTTTAATCTAAATCATCTGTTTCGGATGGATTTAAAGCTATCTCATTTTTTTCGCATGCAGTTGAAGATAAATCATGTATATCACAGGTATTTGAAGCTAAACCATTTGTTTCGCATGTATTCGAATATAATCCTTCTAAATCGCATTGATGTCAAGCTAAATCATATGTTTCGCATAGATTTGAAGCTAACTCGCTAATTTTGCATGCTGTTGAAGCTTATTCATGTATATCACAAGTATTTGAAGCTAAACCATTTGTTTCGCAAGGATTCGAAGATCAGCCTTCTACTTCGTATTGATAAGAAGCTAACTCATGTGTTTCGCATAGATTTGAAGCTAACTCGTTAGTTTTGCATGCTGTTGAAGCTAAATCATGTATATCACAAGTATTTGAAGCTAAACCATTTGTTTCGCAAGGATACGAAGTTCAGCCTTCTACTTCGCATTGATAAGAAGCAAAATCATGTGTTTCGCATGGATTTGAAGCTAACTCGTTCGTTTCGCTTGCATTTGAAGCTAAATCATGCACATCACAAGTATTTGAAGCTAAACCATTTGTTTCGCGTGGATTCGAAGATCAGCCTTCTACTTCGCATTGATTTGAAGTTAAATCATATGTTTCGCATGGATTTGAAGCCAATCGTTTGAATCGCATGCAGTTGAAGCTAAATCATGTATATTCAAGTATTTGAAGCTAAACCATATGATTCGCATGCATTTGATACTATGCCATCTACTTCGCTTTTATTTGAAACTGAATCATGTGTTTCACTTGAATTTGAAGCTAACACGTTCGTTTCACATGCAGTTGAAGCTAAAACATGTATGTCACAAGTATTTGAAGCTGAACCATTTGTTTCGCACGAATATCAGGCTAAACCATGTGTTTGGAATGAATTTGAAGCTAAATCATGTGTTTCGCATAGATTTGAAGCTAACTCATTTGTTACGCATGCAGTTGAAGCTGAATCATGTATGTCCCAAGTATTTGAAGCTCAACCATTTGATTCGCATGGATTTGAAGATAAGCCTTCTACTTCGCATTGATTTTAATCTAAATCATGTGTTTCGCATGCATTTAAAGCTAATCGTTTGTATCGCATGGAGTTGAAGCTAAATCATGTATATCACAAGTATTTGCAGCTAAACAAATTGATTCGCATGGATTTGATGCAATGCCATCTACTTCGCTTTTATTTGAAACTGAATCATGTGTTTCTCTTGAATTTGAAGCTAACTAGTTTGTTTCGTAATGCAGTTGAAGCTAAATCATGTATATCACAATTATTTGAAGCTAAACCATTTGATTCGCATGGATTTCAAAATAAGCCTTCTACTTCGCATTGATTTTAATCTAAATCATCTGTTTCGCATGGATTTAAAGCTATCTCGTTTGTTTCGCATGCAGTTGAAGATAAATCATGTATATCACAGGTATTTGAAGCTAAACCAGTTGTTTCGCATGGATTCGAAGATAAGCCTTCTAAATCGCATTGATTTCAAGCTAAATCATGTGTTTCGCATGGATTTGAAGCTAACTCGCTAGTTTTGCATGCTGTTGAAGCTTATTCATGTACATCACAAGTATTTGAAGCTAAACCATTTGTTTCGCAAGGATTCGAAGATCAGCCTTCTACTTCGCATTGATAAGAAGCTAAATCATGTGTTTCGCTTGGATTTCAAGCTAACTCGTTTGTTTCGCATGCAACTGAAGCTAAATCATGTATATCACAATTATTTGAAGCTAAACCATTTGATTCGCATGGATTTCAAAATAAGCCTTCTACTGCGCATTGATTTTAATCTAAATCATCTGTTTCGGATGGATTTAAAGCTATCTCGTTTTTTTCGCATGCAGTTGAAGATAAATCATGTATATCACAGGTATTTGAAGCTAAACCATTTGTTTCGCATGGATTCGAATATAAGCCTTCTAAATCGCATTGATGTCAAGCTAAATCATATGTTTCGCATAGATTTGAAGCTAACTCGCTAATTTTGCATGCTGTTGAAGCTTATTCATGTATATCACAAGTATTTGAAGCTAAACCATTTGTTTCGCAAGGATTCGAAGATCAGCCTTCTACTTCGCATTGATAAGAAGCTAACTCATGTGTTTCGCATGGATTTGAAGCCAACTCGTTAGTTTTGCATGCTGTTTAAGCTAAATCATGTCTATCACAAGTATTTGAAGCTAAACCATTTGTTTTGCAAGGATACGAAGTTCAGCCTTCTACTTCGCATTGATAAGAAGCAAAATCATGTGTTTCGAATGGATTTGAAGCTAACTCGTTCGTTTCGCTTGCATTTGAAGCTAAATCATGCACATCACAAGTATTTGAAGCTAAACCATTTGATTCGCATGGATTTCAAAATAAGCCTTCTACTTCGCATTGATTTTAATCTAAATCATCTGTTTCGGATGGATTTAAAGCTATCTCGTTTGTTTCGCATGCAGTTGAAGATAAATTATGTATATCACAAGTATTTGAAGCTAATCCATTTGTTTCGCGTGGATTCGAAGATCAGCCTTCTACTTCGCATTGATTTGAAGTTAAATCATATGTTTCGCATGGATTTGAAGCCAATCGTTTGTATCGCATGCAGTTGAAGCTAAATCATGTATATCACAAGTATTTGAAGCTAAACCATTTGATTCGCATGGATTTGATTCTATGCCATCTACTTCGCTTTTATTTGAAACTGAATCATGTGTTTCTCTTGAATTTGAAGCTAACACGTTCGTTTCACATGCAGTTGAAGCTAAATCATGTATGTCACAAGTATTTGAAGCTGAACCATTTGTTTCGCACGAATATCAGGCTAAACCATGTGTTTGGAATGAATTTGAAGCTAAATCATGTGTTTCTCTTGGATATCAAGCTAACTCGTTTGTTTCGCATGCAGTTGAAGCTAAATCATGTTTATCACAAGTTTCTGAATATAAACCATTTGTTTCGCTTGGATTTGAAGCTGTGCCTTCTACGTCGAATTGATTTGAAGCTAAATCATGTGTTTCGCATGAATTTGAAGATAACTCGATCGTTCGTCTGCATTTGAAGTTATTTCATTCACTTGAATCTATATCACTTATATTCGCAAGTATTTGAAGCCAAATAATTCGTTTCGCATAGATTTGAAGCTAAGCCTTCTAATTCGCATTGATTTGAAGCTAAATCATGTGTTTCGCATGGATTTGAAGATAACTCGTCTGTTTCGCATGCAGTTGAAGCTAAATTACTTATATTCGCAAGCACTGAAGCCAAATCATTCGGTTCGCATGGATTTGAAGCTAAGCCTCCTCCTTCGCATTAATATGATGCTATATCATGTGTTTCGCTTGGATTTGAAGCTAACTCGTATGTTTCGCATGGAGTTGAAGGTAAAACATGTATAAATCAAGTATTTCAAGCTAAACTATTCTTTTCGCATGTATTTGAAGATAATCCTACTACTTCGCATGGATTTGAAGTTAACTCGTATGTTTCGCATGCAGTTGAAGCTAAATCACGTATATCACAAGTATTTGAAGCTAAGCCTTCTACTTCGAATGATTTGAAGCTAAATCATGTGTTTCCCTTGGATATGAAGCTAGCTCGTTTGTTTCGCATGCAGTTGAAGCTAAATCATGTTTATCACAAGTATTTGAAGCTAAACCATTTGATTCGCATGGAGTTGATGCTACGCCATCTACTTCGCTTTTATTTGAAACTGAATCATGTGTTTCTCTTGAATTTGAAGCTAACACGTTCGTTTCACATGCAGTTGAAGCTAAATCATGTATGTCACAAGTATTTGAAGCTGAACCATTTGTTTCGCACGAATATCAGGCTAAACCATGTGTTTGGAATGAATTTGAAGCTAAATCATGTGTCTCTTGGATATGAAGCTAACTCGTTTGTTTCGCATGCAGTTGAAGCTAAATCATGTTTATCACAAGTTTCTGAATATAAACCATTTGTTTCGCTTGGATTTGAAGCTGTGCCTTCTACGTCGAACTGATTTGAAGCTAAATCATGTGTTTCGCATGAATTTGAAGATAACTCGATCGTTCGTCTGCATTTGAAGTTATTTCATTCACTTGAATCTATATCACTTATATTCGCAAGTATTTGAAGCCAAATAATTCGTTTCGCATGGATTTGAAGCTAAGCCTTCTAATTCGCATTGATTTGAAGCTAAATCATGTGTTTCGCATGGATTTGAAGATAACTCGTCTGTTTCGCATGCAGTTGAAGCTAAATTACTTATATTCGCAAGCACTGAAGCCAAATCATTCGGTTCGCATGGATTTGAAGCTAAGCCTCCTCCTTCGCATTAATATGATGCTATATCATGTGTTTCGCTTGTATTTGCAGCTAACTCGTTGGTTTCGCATGCAGTTGAAGCTAAATCATGTATATCACAAGTATATGAAGCTAAACCACTTGTTTTGCATGGATAAGAAGATAAGCGTTCTACTTCGCATTGATTTGAAGGTAAATCATGTGATTCGCATGGATTTGAAGATAACTCGATTGTTTGACATGCAGTTGAATCTATATCACTTATATTCGCAAGCATTTGAAGCTGAATCATTCGGTTTGCAAGGATTTGTAGCTAAGCCTTCTACTTCGCATTGATTTGATGCTAAATTATGTGTTTCGCATGCAGCTGAAGCTAAATTACGTATATCACAAGTATTTGAAACTTAATCATTCAGTTCGCATGGATTTGAAGCTAAGCCTTCTACTTCGCATTGACTTGAAGTTAAATCATGTGTTACGCTTGGATTTGAAGCTCACTCGTTTGTTTCGCCTGCATTTGAAGCTTAATCATGTATATCACAAGTATTTGAAGGTAAACCATTTGTTTTGAAGCTAAATCACGTGTTTCACATGGATTTGAAGCTAAGCCTTCTACTTCGCATTGATTTGAAACTTAATCATGTGTTTCGCTTGGATTTGAAGATAATTCGTTTGTTTCGCATGCAGTTGGAGCTAAATCATGTATTTCACAAGTATTTGAAGCTAAACTTTTCGTTACTCATGTATTTGAAGCTAAGCCTTCCACCTCGCATTGATTTGAAGCTAAATCATGTGTTTCGCATGGATTTGAAGCTAACTCGTTTGTTTCACATGCAGTTGAAGCTAAATCATTTATATCTCAAGCATTTGAAGCTAAACCATTTGTTTCGCATGCATTCGAAGATAAGCATTCCACTTCGCATTGATTTGAAGCTAAATCATGTGTTTCGCATGGATTTGAAACTAACTCGTCTGTTTCGCCTGCATTTGAATCTATATCACTTATATCGCAAGTATCTGAAGCTGAACCATTTGTTTCGCATGGATTTGAAGCTAACTCATTTGTTTCGCCTGCATTTGAATCTATATCACTTATATCGCAAGCATTTGAAGCTAAATCATTGGTTTTGCTTGGATTTGAAGCTAAACCTTCTACATCACATTGATTTGAAGCAAAATCATGTGTTTCGCTTGGATTTGAAGCTAACTCGTATGTTTCGCATGGAGTTGAAGGTAAAACATGTATAAAACAAGTATTTCAAGCTAAACTATTCTTTTCGCATGTATTTGAAGATAATCCTACTACTCCGCATGGATTTGAAGTTAACTCGTATGTATCGCATGCAGTTGAAGCTAAATCACGTATATCACAAGTATTTGAAGCTAAGCCTTCTACTTCGAATGATTTGAAGCTAAATCATGTGTTTCTCTTGGATATGAAGCTAACTCGTTTGTTTCGCATGCAGTTGAAGCTAAATCATGTTTATCACAAGTTTCTGAATCTAAACCATTTGTTTCGCTTGGATTTGAAGCTGTGCCTTCTACGTCGAACTGATTTGAAGCTAAATCATGTGTTTCGCATGAATTTGAAGATAACTCGATCGTTCGTCTGCATTTGAAGTTATTTCATTCACTTGAATCTATATCACTTATATTCGCAAGTATTTGAAGCCAAATAATTCGTTTTGCATGGATTTGAAGCTAAGCCTTCTAATTCGCATTGATTTGAAGCTAAATCATGTGTTTCGCATGGATTTGAAGATAACTCGTCTGTTTCGCATGCAGTTGAAGCTAAATTACTTATATTCGCAAGCACTGAAGCCAAATCATTCGGTTCGCATGGATTTGAAGCTAAGCCTCCTCCTTCGCATTAATATGATGCTATATCATGTGTTTCGCTTGTATTTGTAGCTAACTCGTTTGTTTCGCCTGCATTTGAATCTATATCACTTATATCGCAAGTATCTGAAGCTGAACCATTTGTTTCGCATGGATTTGAAGCTAAACCTTCTACATCACATTGATTTGAAGCAAAATCATGTGTTTCGCTTGGATTTGAAGCTAACTCGTATGTTTCGCATGGAGTTGAAGGTAAAACATGTATAAAACAAGTATTTCAAGCTAAACTATTCTTTTCGCATGTATTTGAAGATAATCCTACTACTCCGCATGGATTTGAAGTTAACTCGTATGTATCGCATGCAGTTGAAGCTAAATCATGTATATCACAAATATTTGAAGCTAAAACATTTGATTCGCTTGGATTTGAAACTAAACCTTGTACTTCGCGTTGATTTGAATCTAAATCATGTGTTTCGCATGGATTTGAATCTATCTCGTTTGTTACGCCTGTATTCGAAGCTATGTCAATTACTTTCGCTAGTATTTGAAGCTCAATCATTCGTTTCGTATGGATTTGAAGCTACGCCTTCCACTTCGCATTGATTTGAAGTTGAATTATGTGTTTCCCTTGGATTGGAAGCTAACTCGTTTGTTTCGCCTGCATTTGAAGCTAAATCATGTATATCACAAGTATTTTAATCTAAACCATTTGTTTCGCATTGATTTGAAGCTAAGCCTTATACGTCGAATTCATTTAAAGCTAAATCATGAGTTTCGCAAGGATTTGAAGCTAACTCGTTTTTTTCGCATGCAGTTGAAGCTGAATTATGTATATCATAAGTATTTGAAGCTTAACCATTTGTTGCTCATGTATTTGAAGCTTCTACTTCGCATTGATTTGAAGCTAAATCATGTGATTCGCATGGATTTGAACCTCACTCGTTTGTTTCGCCTGCATTTGAAGCTATATCGTTTATGTCGCAAGTATTTCAAACTAAATCGTTTGTTTCGCATGGATTTGAAGCTAACTCGTTTGCTTCGCTTCCAGCTGAAGCTAAATCATTTATATCGTAAATATTTGAAGCTAAATCATTTGTTTCGCATGGATTTGAAGCTAAACCTTCTACCTCGCATTGATTTCAATATAAGACATGTGTTTCGCATGGATTTGAAGCTAACTCGCTTGTTTCGCTTCCAGTAGAAGCTAAATCATTTATATCGTAAGTAGTAGAAGCAAAATCATTTGTTTCGAATGGATTCGAAGCTAAACCTTCCACTTCGCATTGATTTGAAGCTAAATCAGGTGTTTCGCATGCATTTGAAGCTATATCTTCTATTCCGCAGTGATTCGAAGAGAAATCATGGGTTTCGCATGGGTTTGAAGCTAACTCGCTTGTTTCGCTTCCAGTTGCAGCTAAATCATTTATATCGCAAGTATTTGGAGCAAAATCATTTGTTTCGCATTGACTTGAAGCTAAACCTTCTACATCGCATTGATTTGAGGCTAAATCATGTGTTTCGAATGAATGTGAAGCTAACTCGTTTGTTACGCATGTATTTGAAGCTATATCGTTTATGTCACAAGTATTTCAAGCTAAACCATTTGTTTCGCATGGATTTGAAGCTAAGCCTTCTTCTTCGTATTGATTTGAAATTAAATCATGTGTTTCGCTTGGATTTGAAGCTAAATCATGTATATCACAAGTATTTGAAGCTGAACCATTTATTTCTCATGTATTTGAAGCAAAGCCTTCTACTTCGCATTGATTTGAAGATAAATCATGTGATTCGCTTGAATTTGAAGCTAAATCATGTGTTTCGCATGGATTTGAAGCTAACTCGTTTGTTTCGCCTGCATTTGAAGCTAAATCATGTGTATCACAAGTATTTGAAACAAAACCATTTGATTTGCTTGGATTTGAAGCTAAACCATCTACTTCGCATTGATTTCAATCTAAATCATGTGCTTCGAATGGATTTGCTTCTAACTCGTTTGTTTCGCCAGCATTCGAAGCTATATCACTTATATCGAATTTATTTGAAGCTAAGTCATTTGTTTCGCACGGATTTGAAGCTAATCCTTCTACTTGGCTATGATTTGAAGCCAAAGCATGAGTTTCGCATGGCTTTAAAGCTAACTCGTTTGTTTCGCCTGCATCTGAAGTTATATCACTTATATTCGCAAGTATTTGAAACTAAATCATTTGTTTCTCAAGGATTTGAAGCTAAACCATCTGCATCGCATTGATTTGAAGCTAAATCAATTGTTTCGCTCGGATTTGAAGCTAACTCGTTTGTTTCGCATGCAGTTGAAGCTAAATCATGTTTATCACAAGTATTTGAAGTTAAACCACTTGTTTCGCATGGATTTGAAGCTAAGCCTTCTACTTCGCATTGATTCTATGTTAAATCATGTGTCCCCATGGGATTTGAAGCTAACTCGTTTGATTCGCATGCAGTTAAAGCTAAATCATTTTTATCATAAGTATTTGAAACTAAACCATTTGTTTCGCATTGATTTGAAGCTAAGCCTACTACTGCGCATTGATTTGAAGTTAAATCATGTGTTTCTCTTGGATTTGAAGCTAACTCGCTTGATTCGCATGCAGTTGAAGCTAAATCATGTATAATAGAACTATTTGAAGCTAAACCATTTGTTTCGCATGGATTTGAAGTTAAGCCTTCAACTTCGCGTTAACTTGATGCTAAATCATAATTTTCGCACGGATTTGAAGCTAAATCGTTTGTTTCGCATGCAGTTGAAGCTAAATATGGTATATCACAAGTATGTGAACCTAAACCATTTGTTTCGCATGGATTTAAAGCTAAGCCTTCTACTTCGCATTGATTTGAAGCTGAAACAAGTGTTACGCTTGAATTTGAAGCAAAGTCGTTGGTTTCGCATGCAGTTGAAGCTCAGTCTTGTATATCACAAGTATTTGAAACTTATTCATTCAGTCCGCATGGATTTGAAGCTAAGCCTTCTACTTCGCATTGATTTGAACCTAAACCATGTGTTTCGCATGGATTTGAAGCAAACTCATTTGTTTCGTCTGCATTTGAAACTATATCACTTATATCGCTAGTATCTGAAGTTGAACCATTTGTTTCGCATGGATTTGAAGCTACAACATGTGTTTCCCTTGGATTTGCAGCTAACTCGTTGTTTGGCATGCAGTTGAAGCTAAATCATGTATATCACAAGTATTTGAAGCTAAACAATTTGTTTCGCATGGATTTGAAGCTAAGCCTTCTACATCGCATTGATTTGAGCTAAATCATGTATTCCTCTTGTATTTGAAGCTAACTCGCTTGCTTCGCATGCAGTTGAAGCTAAATTATGTATATCACAAGTATTTGAAGCAAAACCATTTGTTTCGCATGGATTCGAATATCAGCCTTCTACTTCGCATGGATTTGAAGCTAGCTCGTTTGTTTCGCATGCAGTTGAAGCGAAATCATGAATATCACAAGTGCTTGAAGCTAAACCGGTTGATTCGCATGGATTTGAAGCTATTCCTTCTACTTCGCATTGATGTGAATATAAATGTTGTGTTTCGCTTGGATTTGAAGCTAACTCGTTTGTTTCGCTTGCTGTTGAATATAAATCATATATATCACAAGTATTTGAAGCTAAACCATTTGTTTCGCATGGATTAGAAGCTAAGCCTTCTACTTCGCGTTGACTTGATACTAAATCATGTTTTCGCTTGGATTTGAAGCAAACTCGTTTGTTTCGCATGCATTTCAATCTATTTCATTTATATCGGAAGTATTTGAAGGTAACTCATTTATTTCGCTTGGATTTGATACGAAGCCTTCTACTTCGCATTGATTTGCAGCTAAATCATATCTTTCGCTTGGATTTGAAGCTAACTCGTTGGTTTCGCATGCAGTTGAAGCTAAATCATGTATAAAACAAATATTTGAATCTAAACCATTTGTTTCGCATGGATTTGAAGCCAAGCCTTCTACTTCGCATTGATTCGAAGCTAAATCAAGTGTTCCGATAGGATTTCAAATAAGCCGTCTACTTCGCTTTGATTTGAATCTAAATCATGTGTCTCGCATTGATTTGAAGCTAAATCATGTGTTTCGCATGGATTTAAAGCTAACTCGTTTGTTTCGCCTGCATTTGAAGCTATTTCATTTAAACCGCAAGTATTTGAAGGAAAATCATTTTCTTCGCCTGGATTTGAAGATAAGCCATCTACTTCGCATTGATTTGAAGCTGAATCATGTGTTTCGCTTGTATTTGATACTAACTCGATTGAAACGCATGCAGTTGAAGCTAAATTATGTATATCACAAGTATTTGAAGCTAAACCATTTGTTTCGCATGGATTTGAAGATAAGCCTCCTACATCGCATTGATTTGAGCTAAATCATGTATTTCGCTTGTATTTGAAGCTAACTCGCTTGCTTCGCATTCAGTTGAAGCTTAATTATGAATGTCACAAGTATTTGAAGCTAAACCATTCGTTTCGCATGGATTTGAAGCTAAGGCATCTACTTCTCATTGATTTGATGCTACATTATGTGTTTCGCATGGATTTGAAGCTAAATTATGTGTTTCGATTGGATTTGAAGCTAACTCGTTTGTTTCGCATGCAGTTGAAACTAAATCATGTATATCACAATCATTTGAAGCTAAACCATTTGATTCGCATGGAATCGAAGATAAGCCTTCTACTTCGCATTGATTTGATGCTAAATCATGTGTTTTGTTTGGATTTGAGGCTAACTCATTTGTTCCGCATGCTGTTGAATGTAAATCATGTATTTCACAAGTATTTGAAGCTAAACCATTTGTTTCGCATGGATTCGTAGATAACCCTTCTACTTCGCTTTGATTTGAAGCTAAATCAAGTGTTTCACATGGATTTGAAGCTAACTCGTTTGTTTCGCCTGCATTTGAAGCTATATCACTTATAGTCGCAAGCATTTGAAGCTAAATCATTCGTCTTGCATGGATTTGAAGCTAAACCCTCTACATCACATTGATTAGAAGCTAAACCAAGTGTTTCGCTTGGACTTGAAGCTGACTCGCCTGTTTCACATGCAGTTGAAGCTAAATCATGTATATCATAAGTTTTTGAAGCTAAACCATTTGATTCGCATTGATTTGAAACTAATCCTTCAACTTCGCATTGATTTGAAGCTAAATCATGTGTTTCGCTTATATTTGAAGCTAACTCGTATGTTTCGCATGTAGTTGAAGCTAAATCATGTATAAAACAAGTATTTGAAGCTAAACTATTCGTTTCGCATGGATTTGAAGCTAAGCCTACTACTTCGCATTGATTTGAAGCTAAATCATGTGTTTTGTTTGGATTTGAGGCTAACTCATTTGTTCCGCATGCAGTTGAAGCTAAATCATGTATATCACAAGTATTTGAAGCTAAACAATTTGTTTCGCATGGATTTGAAGCTAAGCCTTCTACATCGCATTGATTTGAGCTAAATCATGTATTCCTCTTGTATTTGAAGCTAACTCGCTTGCTTCGCATGCAGTTGAAGCTAAATTATGTATATCACAAGTATTTGAAGCAAAACCATTTGTTTCGCATGGATTCGAATATCAGCCTTCTACTTCGCATGGATTTGAAGCTAGCTCGTTTGTTTCGCATGCAGTTGAAGCGAAATCATGAATATCACAAGTGCTTGAAGCTAAACCGGTTGATTCGCATGGATTTGAAGCTATTCCTTCTACTTCGCATTGATGTGAATATAAATGTTGTGTTTCGCTTGGATTTGAAGCTAACTCGTTTGTTTCGCTTGCTGTTGAATATAAATCATATATATCACAAGTATTTGAAGCTAAACCATTTGTTTCGCATGGATTAGAAGCTAAGCCTTCTACTTCGCGTTGACTTGATACTAAATCATGTTTTCGCTTGGATTTGAAGCAAACTCGTTTGTTTCGCATGCATTTCAATCTATTTCATTTATATCGGAAGTATTTGAAGGTAACTCATTTATTTCGCTTGGATTTGATACGAAGCCTTCTACTTCGCATTGATTTGCAGCTAAATCATATCTTTCGCTTGGATTTGAAGCTAACTCGTTGGTTTCGCATGCAGTTGAAGCTAAATCATGTATAAAACAAATATTTGAATCTAAACCATTTGTTTCGCATGGATTTGAAGCCAAGCCTTCTACTTCGCATTGATTCGAAGCTAAATCAAGTGTTCCGATAGGATTTCAAATAAGCCGTCTACTTCGCTTTGATTTGAATCTAAATCATGTGTCTCGCATTGATTTGAAGCTAAATCATGTGTTTCGCATGGATTTAAAGCTAACTCGTTTGTTTCGCCTGCATTTGAAGCTATTTCATTTAAACCGCAAGTATTTGAAGGAAAATCATTTTCTTCGCCTGGATTTGAAGATAAGCCATCTACTTCGCATTGATTTGAAGCTGAATCATGTGTTTCGCTTGTATTTGATACTAACTCGATTGAAACGCATGCAGTTGAAGCTAAATTATGTATATCACAAGTATTTGAAGCTAAACCATTTGTTTCGCATGGATTTGAAGATAAGCCTCCTACATCGCATTGATTTGAGCTAAATCATGTATTTCGCTTGTATTTGAAGCTAACTCGCTTGCTTCGCATTCAGTTGAAGCTTAATTATGAATGTCACAAGTATTTGAAGCTAAACCATTCGTTTCGCATGGATTTGAAGCTAAGGCATCTACTTCTCATTGATTTGATGCTACATTATGTGTTTCGCATGGATTTGAAGCTAAATTATGTGTTTCGATTGGATTTGAAGCTAACTCGTTTGTTTCGCATGCAGTTGAAACTAAATCATGTATATCACAATCATTTGAAGCTAAACCATTTGATTCGCATGGAATCGAAGATAAGCCTTCTACTTCGCATTGATTTGATGCTAAATCATGTGTTTTGTTTGGATTTGAGGCTAACTCATTTGTTCCGCATGCTGTTGAATGTAAATCATGTATTTCACAAGTATTTGAAGCTAAACCATTTGTTTCGCATGGATTCGTAGATAACCCTTCTACTTCGCTTTGATTTGAAGCTAAATCAAGTGTTTCACATGGATTTGAAGCTAACTCGTTTGTTTCGCCTGCATTTGAAGCTATATCACTTATAGTCGCAAGCATTTGAAGCTAAATCATTCGTCTTGCATGGATTTGAAGCTAAACCCTCTACATCACATTGATTAGAAGCTAAACCAAGTGTTTCGCTTGGACTTGAAGCTGACTCGCCTGTTTCACATGCAGTTGAAGCTAAATCATGTATATCATAAGTTTTTGAAGCTAAACCATTTGATTCGCATTGATTTGAAACTAATCCTTCAACTTCGCATTGATTTGAAGCTAAATCATGTGTTTCGCTTATATTTGAAGCTAACTCGTATGTTTCGCATGTAGTTGAAGCTAAATCATGTATAAAACAAGTATTTGAAGCTAAACTATTCGTTTCGCATGGATTTGAAGCTAAGCCTACTACTTCGCATTGATTTGAAGCTAAATCTGTTTCGCATGGATTTGAAGCTAAGCCTTTAACTTCGCATTGATTTGAAGCTAAATCATGTGTTTCCCTTGGATTTTAAGCTGACTCGTTTGTTTCGCATGCAGTTGAAGCTAAATCATGTATATCACAAATATTTGAAGCTAAACCATTTGATTCGCATGGATTTGAAACTAAGCCTTCTACTTGGCTTTGAATTGGTGCAAAATCATGCGTTTCGCATGGATCCGAAGCTAACTCGTTTGAATCGCATGCAGTTGAAACTAAGTCATGTTTATCACAAGTATCTGAATCTAAACCATTTGTTTCGCATTGATTTGAAGCTAAGCTTTCTACTTTGCATTGATTTGAAGCTACATCATGTGTTTCGCTTGGATTTGAAGCTAACTCGTTGGTTTTGCATGCAGTTGAAGCAAAATCACGCATATCACAAGTATTTGAAGCTAAACCATTTGAATCGCATGGATTCGAAGATCAGCCTTCTACATCGCATTGATTTAAAGCTAAATCATGTGTTTCGCCTGGATTTGAAGCTAACTCGTTCGTTTCCCTTGCATTTGCAGCTAAATCATGCACATCACAATTATTTGAAGCTAAACCATTTGATTCGCATGGATTTCAAAATAAGCCTTCTACTTCGCATTGATTTTAATCTAAATCATCTGTTTCGCATGGATTTAAATCTATCTCGTTTGTTTCGCTTGCATTTGAAGCTAAATCATGCACATCACAAGTATTTGAAGCTAAACCATTTGTTTCGCAAGGATTCGAAGATCAGCCTTCTACTTCGCATTGATAAGAAGCTAACTCATGTGTTTCGCATGGATTTGAAGCTAACTCGTTAGTTTTGCATGCTGTTGAAGCTAAATCATGTATATCACAAGTATTTGAAGCTAAACCATTTGTTTCGCAAGAATACGAAGATCAGCCTTCTACTTCGCATTGATAAGAAGCAAAATCTTGTGTTTCGCATGGATTTGAAGCTAACTCGTTCGTTTCGCTTGCATTTGAATCTAAATCATGCACATCACAAGTATTTGAAGCTGAGCCACTTGTTTCGCATGGGTTTGAAGATAAGCCTTCTTCTTCCCATTGATTTGAAGATAAATCATGTGTTTCGCTTGGATTTCAAGCTAAATCGTTTGTTTCGCATGCAGTTGAAGATAAATCATGTATATCACAGGTATTTCAAGCTAAACCATTTGTTTCGCATGGGTTTGAAGATAAGCCTTCTTCTTCGCATTGATTTGAAGATAAATCATGTGTTTCGCTTGGATTTCAAGCTAAATCGTTTGTTTCGCATGCAGTTGAAGATAAATCATGTATATCACAAGTATTTGAAGCTAATCCATTTGTTTCGCGTGGATTCGAAGTTCAGCCTTCTACTTCGCATTGGTTTGAAGTTAAATCATATGTTTCGCATGGATTTGAAGCTAATCGTTTGTATCGCATGCAGTTGAAGCTAAATCATGTATATCACAAGTATTTGAAGCTGAACCACTTGTTTCGCATGGATTTGAAGATAAACCTTCTACTTCGCATTGATTTGAAGCTAAATCATATGTTTCGCATAGATTTGAAGCTAACTCATTTGTTACGCATGCAGTTGAAGCTGAATCATGTATATCCCAAGTATTTGAAGCTCAACCATTTGATTCGCATGGATTTGAAGATAAGCCTTCTACTTCGCATTGATTTTAATCTTAATCATGTGTTTCGCATGCATTTGAAGCTAATCGTTTGTATCGCATGGAGTTGAAGCTAAATCATGTATATCACAAGTATTTGCAGCTACACCATTTGATTCGCATGGATTTGATGCTATGCCAACTACTTCGCTTTTATTTGAAACTGAATCATGTGTTTCTCTTGAATTTGAAGCTAACACTTTCGTTTCACATGCAGTTGAAGCTAAATCATGTTTGTCACAAGTATTTGAAGCTGAACCATTTGTTTCGCACGAATATCAGGCTAAACCATGTGTTTGGAATGAATTTGAAGCTAAATCATGTGTTTCGCATAGATTTGAAGCTAACTCATTTGTTACGCATGCAGTTGAAGCTGAATCATGTATATCCCAAGTATTTGAAGCTCAACCATTTGATTCGCATGGATTTGAAGATAAGCCTTCTACTTCGCATTGATAAGAAGCAAAATCATGTGTTTCGTATGGATTTGAAGCTAACTCGTTCGTTTCGCTTGCATTTGAAGATAAATCATGCACATCACAAGTATTTGAAGCTGAACCACTTGTTTCGCATGGATTTGAAGATAAGCCTTCTACTTCGCATTGATTTGAAGCTGAATCATGTGTTTCGCTTGGATTTCAAGCTAACTCGTTTGTTTCGCATGCAATTGAAGCTAAATCATGTATATCACAATTATTTGAAGCTAATCCATTTGATTCGCATGGATTTCAAAATAAGCCTTCTACTTCGCATTGATTTTAATCTAAATCATCTGTTTCGGATGGATTTAAAGCTATCTCGTTTGTTCCGCATGCAGTGGAAGATAAATCATGTATATCACAAGAATTTGAAGCTAATCCATTTGTTTCGCATGGATTCGAAGATCAGCCATCTACCTCGTATTGATTTAAAGCTAAATCATATGTTTCGCATGGATTTGAAGCTAACTCGTTTGTATCGCATGCAGTTGAAGCTAAATCATGTATGTCACAAGTATTTGAAGCTGAACCATTTGTTTCGCACGAATATCAGGCTAAACCATGTGTTTGGAATGAATTTGAAGCTAAATCATGTGTTTCGCATAGATTTGAAGCTAACTCAATTGTTACGCATGCAGTTGAAGCTGAATCATGTATATCCCAAGTATTTGAAGCTCAACCATTTGATTCGCATGGATTTGAAGATAAGCCTTCTACTTCGCATTGATTTGAAGATAAATCATGTGTTTCGCTTGGATTTCAAGCTAAATCGTTTGTTTCGCATGCAGTTGAAGATAAATCATGTTTATCACAGGTATTTCAAGCTAAACCATTTGTTTCGCATGGGTTTGATGCTATGCCATCTACTTCGCTTTTATTTGAAACTGAATCATGTGTTTCTCTTGAATTTGAAGCCAACACGTTCGTTTCACATGCAGTTGAAGATAAATCATGTATATCACAAGTATTTGAAGCTAATCCATTTGTTTCGCGTGGATTCGAAGTTCAGCCTTCTACTTCGCATTGGTTTGAAGTTAAATCATATGTTTCGCATGGATTTGAAGCTAATCGTTTGTATCGCATGCAGTTGAAGCTAAATCATGTATATCACAAGTATTTGAAGCTAAACCATTTGATTCGCATGGATTTGATGCTATGCCATCTACTTCGCTTTTATTTGAAACTGAATCATGTGTTTCTCTTGAATTTGAAGCTAACACGTTCGTTTCACATGCAGTTGAAGCTAAATCATGTATGTCACAAGTATTTGAAGCTGAACCATTTGTTTCGCACGAATATCAGGCTAAACAATGTGTTTGGAATGAATTTGAAGCTAAATCATGTGTTTCGCATAGATTTGAAGCTAACTCGTTTGTTACGCATGTAGTTGTAGCTGAATCATGTATATCCCAAGTATTTGAAGCTCAACCATTTGATTCGCATGGATTTCAAAATAAGCCTTCTACTTCGCATTGATTTGAAGCGAAATCATGTGTTTCGCTTGGATTTCAAGCTAACTCGTTTGTTTCGCATGCAATTGAAGCTAAATAATGTATCAAACAAGTATTTGAATCTAAACCATTTGTTTCGCATGGATTCGAAGATCAGCCATCTACCTCGTATTGATTTAAAGCTAAATCATGTGTTTCGCATGGATTTGAAGCTAACTCGTTTGTATCGCATGCAGTTGAAGCTAAATCATCTATATCACAATTATTTGAAGCAAAACCATTTGACTTGCATGGATTTCAAAATAAGCCTTCTACTTCGCATTGATTTTAATCTAAATCATCTGTTTCGCATGGATTTAAAGCTATCTCGTTTGTTTCGCATGCAGTTGAAGATAAATCATGTATATCACAGGTATTTCAAGCTAAACCATTTGATACGCATGGATTTGAAGATAAGCCTTCTACTTCGCATTGATTTGAAGCTAAATCATGTGTTTCGCATGGATTTGAAGCTAACTCGTTAGTTTTGCATGCTGTTAAAGTTAAATCTTGTATATCACAAGTATTTGAAGCTAAACCATTTGTTTCGCAAGGATACGAAGATCAGCCTTCTACTTCGCATTGATAAGAAGCAAAATCATGTGTTTCGCATGGATTTGAAGCTAACTCGTTAGTTTCGCTTGCATTTGAAGCTAAATCATGCACATCACAAGTATTTGAAGCTGAACCACTTGTTTCGCATGGATTTGAAGATAAACCTTCTACTTCGCATTGATTTGAAGCTAAATCATGTGTTTCGCTTGGATTTCAAGCTAACTCGTTTGTTTCGCATGCAATTGAAGCTGAATCATGTATATCCCAAGTATTTGAAGCTAAACCATTTGATTCGCATGGATTTGATGCTATGCCATCTACTTCGCTTTTATTTGAAACTGAATCATGTGTTTCTCTTGAATTTGAAGCCAACACGTTCGTTTCACATGCAGTTGAAGCTAAATCATGTTTGTCACAAGTATTTGAAGCTGAACCATTTGTTTCGCACGAATATCAGGCTAAACAATGTGTTTGGAATGAATTTGAAGCTAAATCATGTGTTTCGCATAGATTTGAAGCTAACTCGTTTGTTACGCATGCAGTTGAAGCTGAATCATGTATATCCCAAGTATTTGAAGCTCAACCATTTGATTCGCATGGATTTCAAAATAAGCCTTCTACTTCGCATTGATTTGAAGCGAAATCATGTGTTTCGCTTGGATTTCAAGCTAACTCGTTTGTTTCGCATGCAATTGAAGCTAAATAATGTATCAAACAAGTATTTGAATCTAAACCATTTGTTTCGCATGGATTCGAAGATCAGCCATCTACCTCGTATTGATTTAAAGCTAAATGATATGTTTCGCATGGATTTGAAGCTAACTCGTTTGTATCGCATGCAGTTGAAGCTAAATCATGTATGTCACAAGTATTTGAAGCTGAACCATTTGTTTCGCACGAATATCAGGCTAAACCATGTGTTTGGAATGAATTTGAAGCTAAATCATGTGTTTCGCATAGATTTGAAGCTAACTCATTTGTTACGCATGCAGTTGAAGCTGAATCATGTATATCCCAAGTATTTGAAGCTCAACCATTTGATTCGCATGGATTTGAAGATAAGCCTTCTACTTCGCATTGATTTTAATCTTAATCATGTGTTTCGCATGCATTTGAACCTAATCGTTTGTATCGCATGGAGTTGAAGCTAAATCATGTATATCACAAGTATTTGCAGCTACACCATTTGATTCGCATGGATTTGATGCTATGCCAACTACTTCGCTTTTATGTGAAACTGAATCATGTGTTTCTCTTGAATTTGAAGCTAACACTTTCGTTTCACATGCAGTTGAAGCTAAATCATGTTTGTCACAAGTATTTGAAGCTGAACCATTTGTTTCGCACGAATATCAGGCTAAACCATGTGTTTGGAATGAATTTGAAGCTAAATCATGTGTTTCGCATAGATTTGAAGCTAACTCATTTGTTACGCATGCAGTTGAAGCTGAATCATGTATATCCCAAGTATTTGAAGCTCAACCATTTGATTCGCATGGATTTGAAGATAAGCCTTCTACTTCGCATTGATTTTAATCTAAATCATGTGTTTCTTATGCATTTGAAGCTAATCGTTTGTATCGCATGGAGTTGAAGCTAAATCATGTATATCACAATTATTTGAAGCTAAACCATTTGATTTTCATGGATTTCAAAATAAGCCTTCTACTTCGCATTGATTTTAATCTAAATCATCTGTTTCGCATGGATTTAAAGCTATCTCGTTTGTTTCGCATGCAGTTGAACATAAATCATGTATATCACAGGTATTTCAAGCTAAACCATTTGATTCGCATGGATTTGAAGGTAAGCCTTCTACTTCGCATTGATTTGAAGCTAAATCATGTGTTTCGCATGGATTTGAAGCTGACTCGTTAGTTTTGCATGCTGTTGAAGCTAAATCATGTATATCACAAGTATTTGAAGCTAAACCATTTGTTTCGCAAGGATACGAAGATCAGCCTTCTACTACGCATTGATAAGAAGCAAAATCATGTGTTTCGTATGGATTTGAAGCTAACTCGTTCGTTTCGCTTGCATTTGAAGATAAATCATGCACATCACAAGTATTTGAAGCTGAACCACTTGTTTCGCATGGATTTGAAGATAAGCCTTCTACTTCGCATTGATTTGAAGCTGAATCATGTGTTTCGCTTGGATTTCAAGCTAACTCGTTTGTTTCGCATGCAATTGAAGCTAAATCATGTATATCACAATTATTTGAAGCTAATCCATTTGATTCGCATGGATTTCAAAATAAGCCTTCTACTTCGCATTGATTTTAATCTAAATCATCTGTTTCGGATGGATTTAAAGCTATCTCGTTTGTTCCGCATGCAGTGGAAGATAAATCATGTATATCACAAGAATTTGAAGCTAATCCATTTGTTTCGCGTGGATTCGAAGATCAGCCTTCTACTTCGCATTGATTTGAAGTTAGATCATATGTTTCGCATGGATTTGAAGCTAATCGTTTGTATCGCATGCAGTTGAAGCTAAATCGTGTATATCACAAGTATTTGAAGCTAAACCATTTGATTCGCATGGATTTGAAGGTAAGCCTTCTACTTCGCATTGATTTTAATCTAAATCATGTGTTTCGCATGGATTTGAAGCTAACTCGTTCGTTTTGCATGCAGTTGAAGATAAATCATGTATATCACAGGTATTTGAAGCTAAACCACTTGTTTCGCATGGATTCGAAGATAAGCCTTCTAAATCGCATTGCTTTCAAGCTAAATCATATGTTTCGCATAGATTTGAAGCTAACTCGCTAGTTTTGCATGCTGTTGAAGCTTATTCATGTATATCACAAGTATTTGAAGCTAAACCATTTGTTTCGCAAGGATTCGAAGATCAGCCTTCTACTTCGCATTGATAAGAAGCTAACTCATGTGTTTCGCATGGATTTGAAGCTAACTCGTTTGTTTCGCATGCAGTTGAATATAAACCTTCTACTTCGCATTGATTTGAAGCTAAATCACGTGTTTCGCATGGATTTGAAGCTAACTCGTTTGTTTCACATGCAATTGAAGCTAAATCATGTATATCACAATTATTTGAAGCTAAACCATTTGATTCGCATGGATTTCAAAATAAGCCTTCTACTTCGCATTAATTTGAAGCTAAAGCATGTGTTCCGCTTGGATTTCAAGCTAACTCGTTTGTTTCGCATGCAATTGAAGCTAAAAAATGTATCAAACAAGTATTTGAATCTAAACCATTTGTTTCGCATGGATTCGAAGATCAGCCATCTACCTCGTATTGATTTAAAGCTAAATCATGTGTTTCGCATGGATTTGAAGCTAACTCGTTTGTATCGCATGCAGTTGAAGCTAAATCATGTATATCACAATTATTTGAAGCAAAACCATTTGACTTGCATGGATTTCAAAATAAGCCTTCTACTTCGCATTGATTTTAATCTAAATCATCTGTTTCGCATGGATTTCAAGCTAACTCGTTTGTTTCGCATGCAATTGAAGCTAAATCATGTATCAAACAAGTATTTGAAGCTAAACCATTTGTTTCGCATGGATTCGAAGATCAGCCATCTACCTCGTATTGATTTGAAGCTAAATCATGTGTTTCGCATGGATTTGAAGCTAACTCGTTCGTTTCGCATGCATTTGAAGCTAAATCATGCACATCACAAGTATTTGAAGCTGTATCACTTGTTTCGCATTGATTTGATGCTAAATCAAGTGTTTCGCTTAGATTTGAAACTAACTAGTTTGTTTCGCAATGCAGTTGAAGATAAATCATGTATATCACAATTATTTGAAGCGAAACCATTTGATTCGCATGGATTTCAAAATAAGCCTTCTACTTCGCATTGATTTGAAGCTAAATCATGTGTTTCGCTTGGATTTCAAGCTAACTCGTTCGTTTCGCATGTAATTGAAGCTAAATAATGTATCAAACAAGTATTTCAAGCTCAACCATTTGTTTCGCATGGATTCGAAGTTCATCCATCTACCTCGTAATGATTTGAAGCTAAATCACGTGTTTCGCATGGATTTGAAACTAACTCGTTTGTTTCACATGCAGTTGAAGCTAAATCATGTATGTCACAAGTATTTGAAACTAAATCATTTGATTCGCATGGATTCGAAGGTCAGCCTTCTACTTCGCAATTGATAAGAAGCTAAATCATATGTTTCGCATGGATTTCAAGCTAACTCGTTTGTTTCACATGCAATTGAAGCTAAATCATGTATATCACAATTATTTGAAGCTAAACCATTTGATTCGCATGGATTTCAAAATAAGCCTTCTACTTCGCATTAATTTGAAGCTAAATCATGTGTTTCGCTTGGATTTCAAGCTAACTCGTTTGTTTCGCATGTAATTGAAGCTAAATAATGTATCAAACTAGTATTTCAAGCTCAAGCATTTGTTTCGCATGGATTCGAAGATCTGCCATCTACCTCGTAATGATTTGAAGATAAATCATGTGTTTCGCATGGATTTGAAACTAACTCGTTTGTGTCGCATGCAGTTGAAGCTAAATCATGTATATCACAATTATTTGAAACTAAATCATTTGATTCGCATGGATTCGAAGATCAGCCTTCTACTTCGCAATTGATAAGAAGCTAAATCATGTGTTTCGCATGGATTTCAAGCTAACTCGTTTGTTTCGCATGCAATTGAAGCTAAATCATGTATCAAACAAGTATTTGAAGCTAAACCATTTGTTTCGCATGGGTCGAAGATCAGCCATCTACCTCGCATTGATTTGAAGCTAAATCATGTGATTCGCTTGCATTTGAAGCTAACTCGTTTCTTTCGCATGCATTTGAAGCTAAATCATGTATATCACAAGTATTTGGAGCTAAACCATTTGTTTCGCATGGATTCGAAGATAAGCCTTCTACTTCGCATTGATTTGAAGCTAAATCATGACTATCGCTAGGATTAGAAGCTAACTCGTTTGTTTCGCATACTGTTGAAGCTAAATCATGTATAACACAAGTATTTGAGCCTGAGCCATTTGTTTCGCATGGATTCGAAGATCAGCCTCCTAATTCGCATTGATTTGAAGGTAAATCATGTCTTTTGCATGGATTTAAAGCTAACTCGTTTGTTTCACCTGCAATTGAATCTATATCAGTGATATTCGCAAGTATTTGAAGCTAAATCATTCGTTTCGCTGGATTTGAAGCTAAGCCTTCTACTTCGCATTGATTTGAATCTAAATCATGTGTTTCGCTTGGATTTGAAGCTAACTCGTTGGTTTTGCATGCAGTTGAAGCAAAATCACGCATATCACAAGTATTTGAAGCTAAACCATTTGAATCGCATGGATTCGAAGATCAGCCTTCTACATCGCATTGATTTAAAGCTAAATCATGTGTTTCGCCTGGATTTGAAGCTAACTCGTTCGTTTCCCTTGCATTTGCAGCTAAATCATGCACATCACAATTATTTGAAGCTAAACCATTTGATTCGCATGGATTTCAAAATAAGCCTTCTACTTCGCATTGATTTTAATCTAAATCATCTGTTTCGCATGGATTTAAATCTATCTCGTTTGTTTCGCTTGCATTTGAAGCTAAATCATGCACATCACAAGTATTTGAAGCTGAACCACTTGTTTTGCATGGATTTGAAGATAAGCCTTCTACTTCGCATTGATTTGAAGCTAAATCATGTGTTTCGCTTGGATTTGAAACTAACTAGTTTGTTTCGTAATGCAGTTGAAGCTAAATCATGTATATCACAATTATTTGAAGCTAAACCATTTGATTCGCATGGATTTCAAAATAAGCCTTCTACTTCGCATTGATTTTAATCTAAATCATCTGTTTCGCATGGATTTCAAGCTAACTCGTTTGTTTCGCATGTAATTGAAGCTAAATAATGTATCAAACTAGTATTTCAAGCTCAAGCATTTGTTTCGCATGGATTCGAAGATCTGCCATCTACCTCGTAATGATTTGAAGATAAATCATGTGTTTCGCATGGATTTGAAACTAACTCGTTTGTGTCGCATGCAGTTGAAGCTAAATCATGTATATCACAATTATTTGAAACTAAATCATTTGATTCGCATGGATTCGAAGATCAGCCTTCTACTTCGCAATTGATAAGAAGCTAAATCATGTGTTTCGCATGGATTTCAAGCTAACTCGTTTGTTTCGCATGCAATTGAAGCTAAATCATGTATCAAACAAGTATTTGAAGCTAAACCATTTGTTTCGCATGGATTCGAAGATCAGCCATCTACCTCGCATTGATTTGAAGCTAAATCATGTGATTCGCTTGCATTTGAAGTTAACTCGTTTCTTTCGCATGCATTTGAAGCTAAATCATGTATATCACAAGTATTTGGAGCTAAACCATTTGTTTCGCATGGATTCGAAGATAAGCCTTCTACTTCGCATTGATTTGAAGCTAAATCATGACTATCGCTAGGATTTGAAGCTAACTCGTTTGTTTCGCATACTGTTGAAGCTAAATCATGTATAACACAAGTATTTGAGCCTGAGCCATTTGTTTCGCATGGATTCGAAGATCAGCCTCCTAATTCGCATTGATTTGAAGGTCAATCATGTCTTTTGCATGGATTTAAAGCTAACTCGTTTGTTTCACCTGCAATTGAATCTATATCAGTGATATTCGCAAGTATTTGAAGCTAAATCATTCGTTTCGCTGGATTTGAAGCTAAGCCTTCTACTTGGCATTCATTTGAATCTAAATCATGTGTTTCGCTTGGATTTGAAGCTAACTCGTTGGTTTTGCATGCAGTTGAAGCAAAATCACGCATATCTCAAGTATTTGAAGCTAAACCATTTGAATCGCATGGATTCGAAGATCAGCCTTCTACATCGCATTGATTTAAAGCTAAATCATGTGTTTCGCCTGGATTTGAAGCTAACTCGTTCGTTTCCCTTGCATTTGCAGCTAAATCATGCACATCACAATTATTTGAAGCTAAACCATTTGATTCGCATGGATTTCAAAATAAGCCTTCTACTTCGCATTGATTTTAATCTAAATCATCTGTTTCGCATGGATTTAAATCTATCTCGTTTGTTTCGCTTGCATTTGAAGCTAAATCATGCACATCACAAGTATTTGAAGCTGAACCACTTGTTTTGCATGGATTTGAAGATAAGCCTTCTACTTCGCATTGATTTGAAGCTAAATCATGTGTTTCGCTTGGATTTGAAACTAACTAGTTTGTTTCGTAATGCAGTTGAAGCTAAATCATGTATATCACAATTATTTGAAGCTAAACCATTTGATTCGCATGGATTTCAAAATAAGCCTTCTACTTCGCATTGATTTTAATCTAAATCATCTGTTTCGCATGGATTTGAAGCTAACTCGTTCGTTTTGCATGCAGTTGAAGATAAATCATGTATATCACAGGTATTTGAAGCTAAACCATTTGTTTCGCATGGATTCGAAGATAAGCCTTCTAAATCGCATTGATTTCAAGCTAAATCATATGTTTCGCATAGATTTGAAGCTATCTCGCTAGTTTTGCATGCTGTTGAAGCTTATTCATGTATATCACAAGTATTTGAAGCTAAACCATTTGTTTCGCAAGGATTCGAAGATCAGCCTTCTACTTCGCATTGATAAGAAGCTAACTCATGTGTTTCGCATGGATTTGAAGCTAACTCGTTTGTTTCGCATGCAGTTGAATATAAACCTTCTACTTCGCATTGATTTGAAGCTAAATCACGTGTTTCGCATGGATTTGAAGCTAACTCGTTCGTTTCGCTTGCATTTGAAGCTAAATCATGCACATCACAAGTATTTGAAGCTGAACCACTTGTTTCGCATGGATTTGAAGATAAGCCTTCTACTTCGCATTGATTTGAAGCTAAATCATGTGTTTCGCTTGGATTTCAAGCTAACTCGTTTGTTTCGCATGCAATTGAAGCTAAATCATGTATATCACAATTATTTGAAGCTAAACCATTTGATTCGCATGGATTTCAAAATAAGCCTTCTACTTCGCATTGATTTTAATCTAAATCATCTGTTTCGGATGGATTTAAAGCTATCTCGTTTGTTCCGCATGCAGTTGAAGATAAATCATGTATATCACAAGAATTTGAAGCTAATCCATTTGTTTCGCGTGGATTCGAAGATCAGCCTTCTACTTCGCATTGATTTGAAGTTAAATCATATGTTTCGCATGGATTTGAAGCTAATCGTTTGTATCGCATGCAGTTGAAGCTAAATCGCGTATATCACAAGTATTTGAAGCTCAACCATTTGATTCGCATGGATTTGAAGATAAGCCTTCTACTTCGCATTGATTTGAAGCTGAATCATGTGTTTCGCATGGATTTGAAGCTAACTCGTTAGTTTTGCATGCTGTTGAAGCTAAATCATGTATATCACAAGGTAGAGTTCATGTCTCACTTTGTGCCGGTCATGACACTGACGGACATGGCGTCCCAGACGCAGGTGCAGGAAGACTTTGAGGTTGCTTTTCACTCGGAAAGTGAGATGCGACCGACTTCTGAAGCGGCACATACGCAGAAAAGAAAGAAGCTTGACACCATGTCTGATCTCAGCGAGGACGTCACAGCTGTAGTTGAAACTAATCTGTTGGCTGACGTCACTATCCAATTGAGGAAACTTATAGCCTACACCAAGTCGGTACAGGCGTTTTGTAGGTCACAGGACAGCGTAAACCCCAACTTATCATTACTGGTGAGCTCGTTGCCCAAGGAAACGAACTCTTTAAAAGGATCACGAAGGAGGTCCTTACCAAAGGAAGACTCGAGACACGCGAGGAGGTCGGTAATGCGACCCGCGCCTCTTTAATCGACGATGGCTCCACTCGTCCTCCTCTCCCCAAAGCATGTAGGACTGTGGGTACGCAAACCGCAGACCCGGAAGCGGTGAATCGTGGTGAGGTCGCAAGGTGGGCGCGAAAGGAACTCAACTTTGATGAGCTCCACAAGCTCATTCGATTCCTTTGCTCACTCAAAAGTTGATGATAACGCAAGACCGATGAAGGACACGATTGACATCGCCTGCTTCACACCGGCGGATCTACGCACCACAGATGGAACTACGTGCAGAATCCTTCAGAAGATGGCATGTCTCGACGATATCCTTGTCCAGGAGGCCCGCAAGGGAGAGGTCCCCCACCTCCAGACCTCCTCTATTCCAAGCAAAAGCGGCGGTATGACAAGGAAATCCAAGACCCACTTCTTTCTTATCCATAAGGATAATGAGAAGGACACTATCGACTTACACGTGGTATACGAGTGCCTCAGGAAAATGGCGCACCTAAGTACGGATACTTCGGCTGGAAAAGTAATCACGTTGATTTGCCCCGACGAAGTAAGTATAAATATTAGCAGGAAACTTGTTGAATTGACCTTCTTACAGAGCAACTTGATGATCCATCTCCGCTCAAGTAAGGGAGGGGGACCAGACATAAAAATGATCAAAAGCTGTGACGGCTCTGGTAAGCCCGCGACGGAAACCATTAACATATCCAGTAACGGACAAACATACGCTGACATGCTGCGTTCTGTTAAAAAGAACGTCGACGTTAACCGAGAGGGGATTGACATCGCTTACGTCAAAGCGAACCTGAAAGGAGACCTAGTTATCTCTGTCAAGGGTGACCGAGGGAAGGTAACAGGACTCTCCGCACTAATTAATAAAAAGATTGCCGGAGTTAAAGCGAAAATATCAACCCGCAATACAAAAACTCTCCACCTTAAGGGTTTAGACGGGGATGTTACGACCGAGGACATATCGAGTACACTATACAAGATGCTGGGCTCGACCTTGGATCCTCAGGAAGTTCAGGTGAAAGCCCTTCGTCCTGGGTACGCGGGTAGCCAAAATGCTACCGTCATCACTTCCACTGAAAACGCGGAAAGGCTCCTAAAGGTGAAACGCTTCAGGGTTGGATGGGGCCTCTGTCGTGTGGTTGAACGGATAGAGGTCACACAATGTTACAGGTGCCGCGAATACGGTCATCGCAGCTCAACATGTAAAAATGCGGACAGGTCTAAGAGCTGCCGCAGGTGCGGTGACCTTGGACACATGGAGAAATCCTACACTAATGCGGAAAAATGCCTTAATTGCAGTATGCAGGGCCACAGGGACTGGAGTCTCAAGTGCCCTGCATACTGCAAGGCTCTCAACGAAGCCCGCGAGAAACGCAACAATGACAAAGGGGTTAAAGCCAAACCACCAACTGACGGCTCCATGAACGACGCAAAAATACCGAAGACGAATAAATTGACGAACTCGGGCAGGACACCGAAACAACCTAAGGGAGGTAAATTTAGTACCGACTCAAGCTCACCTATAGTGAGCCTTGATTGTAAAGACGCATCGACAGCCCTGAGAGAGGCCGATGCTGATAAACAGACGACTAACCCCACTCCAAGGGCAAACAAGGATAAGGACGCAAGGGTGACGCTGGTCCCCAGAAGTGCCTCCGATATATTTAGCGAGGATTCCTCCAGGGTACTCTTACCCTCCGGAGGCGAGACGCTAATACAAGCACCCGAAAAGGGCTACGACGATAAGGGCTAACTCCTTTGTCCATTACTCTTGGACCCTTCATTATTGTTAACAAGTTCACTGTAAACATAAGAAGAAGGCGTCTAAGGACACTCGCCTAAACTTATTACAAATCAACCTGCACAATTGTAGATTAGCGCATGACCTGCTCCAACAAAATGCAATCGACCTTGACATCGACGTGGTTTTGATTTCTGAACCATGGCGGATACTAGACCATTGGTTCGGGGCCAGGGATGGCAGAGCGGCCATATGGGTCACTGCTAGGGCGACTGAGAGGTTTTCGTCTATCCAACGTCTGGCCAGCATAGACGGATGCGTGGTGATACAGCTCAACGATATAACAGTTGTTAGCTGCTACTACACGCCGAACATGCGATTGGACAATTTTATGACGCACTTGCATCACCTTGAACATCTGATAGGCACCCTGGATCGCGAACACCTGATCGTGGCAGGTGACTTCAATTCAAAATCACCAGCCTGGGGGTGGCCTGCACGGGGCACTGCCACCCTCCAAATGGCAAACCGTGTCCGGATTTGCCCGGTGGTCAGTGAAGGGAAGTTCACGTTTGAGAGGAATGGTCACCACTCTCTGATCGACATCATGTTCTGCGGCTACGCCATGCTTCGGAAGCTGGTGTCAAGCGTCATATTAAACACGGAAACAGCCTCGGATCACCGTTATGTTAGACACGTATTCTCCGGTGAAAACATCTTCCACAAAAAAGCGCCTAGGCCTGGAGTGGTTGATGTGGATAAATTCCTGGCGCTATACAGCAGGGCTACGGCATTGGTCTCTCCTTTCCTTATGGAGACGGCTATAGACATCGACGAATATATCCAGTTGGTAAGCGAACTTGCGGCTAAATCTACGCGCCCTCGATACCCTTCGGAGTTCAGACGCCCGAAATGGTGGTGGACAGCAGAGGTCGGGGCGGCTAGACTGGCAGTCGTCAAAAGTAGGAGGAGGCTACAGAGAGCCAGGAGGAAGGGGCACGCAAATGGGATCGAACTTGCCAGAACCACTTACATGACCCTTAAAGGAGACCTAAAAAGGACGATTCAGGCCTCCAAGGACGCCGCATGGAAGGACTTCATCAAAGGAATCGATGCTGATGCCTGGGGTAGACCATATACATGGGTGGTTAACAAAATTAAAGGGATATCGTCACCTAATTACCCTGAACCGCGAGGAACATCGGGCGATAGTAGGTAAGTTGTTTACCACCATCCCTCCGGCACCAAACCACGAGACCATCGTTGACGCATCCCGATTACTCACATTGAGCGGGACCCTGGACGGTAGCCAGGATCCCCCGTTTACTGAAGACGAAGCCCGGGAAGCCTTAAAGAGGCTGAAGAAGCGTGCT
Organism: Megalopta genalis; assembly: GCF_051020955.1. NCBI lineage: Eukaryota > Metazoa > Arthropoda > Insecta > Hymenoptera > Halictidae > Megalopta > Megalopta genalis. Next base: position 131,590 of record NW_027476260.1, on the reverse strand, counting down.
TTGGGCCCGGACAATTTACCGCTGTCGGTCATGGGGGCACTTGGGGGGGGGGGGTGCATTAGGCCATATTACACACCTATTTTCAAGATGCCTTGCTATAGGGTATTTCCCCAGAGCTTGGAAAGTTGGGAGACTGGTCTTGATCCCGAAAAAACCGGGGCCAGACAATCGACCTGCCTGGCGCCCCTTATGCATACTCTCAAACTTCGCGAAAGTGTTCGAGTATTGCATCAAGGAGAGGCTGGTATCCAGGATAACTTTCTCTGTCAACCAGTATGGTTTTGCTAAGGGGAAAAGTACGATTTATGCTGTCAGCAGAGTCATGGACCTTTGGAACGCTGCTAAGAAGAAGTCAATGCACTGCTTTCTAGTGACCTTAAACGTTAAGGACGCATTTAATGCGGTTAAGTGGGGAAACATTCTTACTGCTCTGCAGCGGAGGAACATTCCCCCTCGACTCCTTGGCATACTCCGCAGCTATTTGCACAAGCGATGCATTATGACTTGGAGGGACGGTGAGGCGGAACGGATATCCGTCCTTGCGGGAGTTCCCCAGGGCTCGGTTCTGGGCCCCCTATTGTGGAATATCCAATACGATGACCTGCTGGATATTCGACTACCACGTGACTGCAGCCTATTAGGCTTCGCCCACGACGCTGCACTCGTCATATCTGCCAGGGATATTGAGGCAGCCAGAAACAAGGCTACCGCCGCCTTGAAATCAGTCAAGACTTGGTTTGACCAAAATCATTTAGAACATGCGGAGGAAAAATGTGAGGTCCTTCACCTCACAAGCAGGAAGACCAAGCGGTCCATCGACCTGAGGATTGGTAATAATACTCTTAAGGCATGTACAGCTACACGCTACCTTGGTGTGGTCATTGAGGCCAATCAAGTGTTTCGGAAGCACATACTTAATGCCTGTGAAAAGGCCACTAAGTATGCAGGAATATTGTGCAGGATACTGCCCAACATCGGGGGTGGCGGTTATTGGGCACGTTCCTTATATTACCGCGTAGTGGAGTCAGTATGCATGTATGCGGCTCCAATATGGGCTCCTGCGGTCAATATGTCCAACAACAGAAAGCACCTCAACGCTGCGCAAAAGACGATCCTGGCGAGGGTGGTTAGAGCATATCGTACCACCGCCCTCGACGCCTTGTGCGTCCTTGCGGGTTTTCCCCCTTTCGACTTGGTGGCAAACGAAAGGAGGCGCATCTACGTGAAAACAACGGATCTGGACAGGAGGGCACCCGACTACAAGCGCCGGATGCACCTGATCAGGAAGGAAGAGCGTGACCGGACGTTGTCCGAATGGCAGAAGAGATGGGATTTGGCACCCCATGGACGGAGGACTCACTCTCTAATCCCGAAGATTGCGGACTGGATCGGGTGGGGCCCTCTCCTGCTCGACTTTCGACTGGCGCAGGTGCTGACTGGACATGGTTGCTTCTCAAGCTTCCTTAAGCGTATTGGGAAGATAGACCAGTCCAGATGCCTGCTCTGCGGGGTGGACGATGACACCATTGAGCACGCTATTATGATGTGCCGGGCCTTTGACGACGAACGAGCCACATTGGTGAAAGAAATTGGAGTGCTTTCATTTGACATGGTATTACTTATACTGAAAGACTCGAGCAAAAGGACATCTTTTAAAAAGTTTGTTGACGACTACCTCAAGAGGAAGGAGGCTGCCCTCAACGACCTCCAGAGGAAGGAGAGACCGAATTTCACAGCCAGGACCAGGACTCAAATGTAAGGTGGTTCTATGAAACGTAATTCCACCCGCTCCCCTCCCGAAGCAATGATCTAGGGCGGATACCATTGAGGGGGGATCCTACATCATGGCTGAAGGGAGGTTTAGGTTTTAGTGGGTATGCCGATAGCACTACCCTCGGACAGCCCCACACTACCATCGCTATGGTGTGCGAAAAGCATTTCCCCCTCCACGGGAAAAAAAATGTATATCACAAGTATTTTAATCTAAACCATTTGTTTCGCATTGATTTCAAGCTAAGCCTTATACTTCGCATTGATTTGAAGCTAAATCATGTGTTTCGCTCGGATTTGAAGCTAAGCCTTCTACTTCGCATGATTTGAAGCTAAATCATGTTTATCACAAGTATCTGAATCTAAAACATTTCTTGCGCTCGGATTTGAAGCTAAGCCTTCTACTTCGCACGATTTAAAGCTAAATCATGTTTATCAAAAGTATCTGAATCTATACCATTTGTTTCGCTTGGATTTGAAGCTAAACCATTTGTTACGCATGCATATTAAGCTAAACCATGTGTTTCGCATGAATTTGTAGCTAAATCGTGTGTTTCGCATGGATTTGAAGCTAACTCGATTTTATCCCCTGTGGTTGAAGCTATATCACTTATGTCGCAATTATCTGAAGGTAAATCACTTGTTTCTAATGTATTTGAAGATAATCCTAATACTTCGCATGGATTTGAAGTTAACTCGTATGTTTCGCATGCAGTTGAAGCTAAATCACGTATATCACAAGTATTTGATGTTAAGCCTTCTACTTCGCATGATTTGAAGCTAAATTAGAATTGAAGTTAATTCGTTTGTTTCGCATGCAGTTGAAACAATATCATGTATATCACAAGTATTTGAAGCTAAACCATTTGATTCGCATGTATTTGAAGCTAAGCATTCCACTTCTCATTGATTTGAAGCTAAATCACGTGTTTCGCTTGGATTTGAAGCTAACTCGTTTGTTTCGCATGCAGTTGGAGCTAAATCATGTATTTCACAAGTATTTGAAGCTAAACTTTTTGTTACTCATGTATTTGAAGCTAAGCCTTCCACCTCGCATTGATTTGAAGCTAAATCATGTGTTTCGAATGGATTTGAAGCTAACTCGTTTGTTTCGCATGCAGTTGAAGCTAAATCATGTTTATCACAAGGGTCTGTATCTAAACCATCTGTTTCGCATGAATATTAAGCTAAGCCATGTGTTTCGCATGAATTTGAAGCTAAATCTTGCGTTTCGCATGGATTTGATGCTAATCCTTCTACTTCGCATTGATTTTAATCTAAATTATGTGTTTCTTATGCATTTGAAGCTAATCGTTTGTATCGCATGGAGTTGAAGCTAAATCATGTATATCACAAGTATTTGAAGCTAAACCATTTGATTCGCATGGATTTGATGCTATGCCATTTACTTCGCTTTTATTTGAAACTGAATCATGTGTTTCTCTTGAATTTGAAGCTAACACTTTCGTTTCACATGCAGTTGAAGCTATATCACTTATATCGCAAGTATTTGAAGGTAAATCATTTGTTTTGCATGGATTTGAAGCTAAGCCTTTAACTTCGCATTGATTTGAAGCTAAATCATGTGTTCCGCATGAATTTGAAGATATCTCGTTCGTTTGGTCTGCATTTGAAGCTATTTCATTTATATCGCAAGTATTTGAATCTAAATCATGTGTTTCGCTCGTATTTGAAGCTAAGCCTTCTACTTCGCATGATTTGAAGCTAAATCATGTGTTACGCTTGGATTTGAAGCTCACTCGTTTGCTTCCCCTGCATTTGAAGCAATATCACTTATATCGCAAGTATATGAAGCTAAATAATTTGTCTCGCATGAATTTGATGCTAATCCTTCTACTTCGCATTGATTTGAAGCTAAATCACGTGTTTCGCATAGATTAGAGCTAACTCGTTTGTTTCGCATTCATTTGAAACTATATCACTTCTATCGCAAGTATTTGAAGCTAAATCATGTGTTTCGCATGTATTTGAAGATAAGACTTCTACTTCGCATTGATTTCAAGCTAAATCATGTGTTTCGCATGCATTTGAAGCTAACTCGATTGTTTCGCATGCAGTTGAATGTAAATCATGTACATCACAAGTATTTGATGCTAAACCATTTGTTACGGATGAATTTGAAGCTAAACCATCTACATCGCATTGATTTGTAGCTAAATCAAGTGTTTCGCTAGGATTTGAAACTAGCTCGTTTGTTTCGCATGCAGTTGAAGCTAAATCATGTATATCACAAGTATTTGAAGCTAAACCATTTGATTCCCATGGATTTGATGCTAAGCCTACTACTTCGCATTGATTTGAAGCTAAATCATGTGTTTCGCATGCATTTGAATCTAAATCGTGTATATCACAAGTATTTGAAGCTAAACCATTTGATTCACATCGATTTGAAGCTAAGCATGCTACTTCGCATTTATTTGAAGCTAAATCATGTGTTTCGCATGCATTTGAAGCTAACTCGTATGTTTCGCATGCATTTGAAGCTAAATCATGTATATCACAAGTATTTGAAGCTGAACCATTTGATTCGGAGCTAAGCCTTCTACTTTGCCTTGATTTGGACCTAAATCATGTGATCCGCATGGATTTAAAGCTAACTCGTTTGTTTCGCCTGCATTTGAATCTAAATCATGTATATCGCCAATATTTGGAGCTGAACCATTTGTTTCGCATGGAATTGCAGCTAAATCATGTGTTTCCCTTAGATTTGCAGCTAACTCGTTGTTTGGTATGCCGTTGAAGCTAAATCATGTATATCACAAGTATTGGAAGCTAAACAATTTGTTTCGTATGGATTTGAAGCTAACTCGTTGGTTTTGCATGAAGTTGAATCTAAATCACGTATATCACAAGTATTTGAAGCTAAACCATTTGTTTCGCATGGATTCGAAGATCAGCCTTCTACTTCGCATTGATTTGAAGCTAAATCATGTCTATCGCTAGGATTTGAAGCTAACTCGTTTGTTTCGCATACTGTTGAAGGTAAATCATGTATAACACAAGTATTTGAGCCTGAGCCATTTGTTTCGCATGGATTCGAAGATCAGCCTCCTAATTCGCGTTTATTTGAAGCTAAATCTTGTGTTTCGCATGGATTTGAAGCTAACTCGTTTGTTTCGCTTGCTGTTAAAGCTAAATCAAGTATGTCACAAGTATTTGGAGCTAACCAATTTGTTTCGCTTGGATTCGATGATCAGCCTTCTACTTCACATTCATTTGAAGCTAAATCATGTGTTTCGCATGGTTTTGATGCTGACTCGTTTGTTTCGCCTGCATTTGAAGCTATATCAGAGATATTCGCAAGTATTTGAAGCTAAATCATTCGTTTCGCTGGATTTGAAGCTAAGCCTTCTACTTCGCATTGATTTGAATCTAAATCATGTGTTTCGCTTGGATTTGAAGCTAACTCGTTTGTGTCGCTTGCATTTGAAGCTAAATTATGTATATCACATATAATTGAAGCTAAACCATTTGTTTCGCGTGGATTCGAAGATAAGCCTACTACTTCGCATTGATTTGAAGCTGAATCATGTCTATCGCTAGGATTTGAAGCTAACTCGTTTGTTTCGCATACTGTTGAAGGTAAATCATGTATAACACAAGTATTTGAGCCTGAGCCATTTGTTTCGCATGGATTCGAAGATCAGCCATCGGCTTCGCATTGATTTTAAGCTAAATCATTTGTTCGCTTGCATTTGAAGCTAACTCGTTTTTTTCGCATGCAGTTGAAGCTAAATCATGTATATCATAAGTATTTGTAGCTGAACCTTTTGTTTGGCGTGAATATAAAGCTAAACCAAGTGTTTCGAATGAATTTGAAGCTAAATCATGTGTTTTGCATGGATCTGAAGCTAACTCGTTTGTTTTGCATGCAGTTGAAGCTCAATCATGTATATCACAAGTGATTGAAGCTAACCCGTTTGATTCGCATGGATTTGATGATAAGCCTTCTACTTCGCATGGACTTGAAGCTAAATCATGTGTTTCGCATGCAGTTGAACCTGAATCATGTATATCACAAGTATTTGGAGCTGAACCATTTATTTCTCATGTATTTGAATCTAAGCCTTCTACTTCGCATTGATTTGAAGCTAAATCATGTGATTCGCATGGATTTGAAGCTAACTCGTTTGTGTCGCATGCAGTTGAAGCTAAATCATGTACATCACAAGAATTTGAAGCTGAACCATTTGTTTCGCATGAATTTGAAAATAAGCCATCTAATTCGCTTTGATTTGAATCTAAATCATGTCTTCCGGATGGATTTGTTGCTAACTCGTTTGTTTCGCTTGCAGTTGAAGCTAAATCATGTACATCACAAGTATTTGAAGCTAAACCATTTGTTTCGCATGGATTCGAAGATCAGCCTTCTACTTCGCATTGATTTGGAGTTAAATCATATGTTTCGCATGGATTTGAAGCTAACTCGTTTGTTTCGTAAGCACTTGAATCTAAATCAAGATTAACACAAGTATTTGAAGCTATACCGTTTGATTGGCATGGATTTGAAGCTATTCCTTCTACTTCGCATTGATGTGAATATAAATGATGTGTTTCGCTTGGATTTGAAGCTAACTCGTTTGTTTCGCTTGCTGTTGAATATAAATCATGTATATCACAAGTATTTGAAGCTAAACCATTTGTTTCGCATGGATTAGAAGCTAAGCCTTCTACTTCGGGTTGACTTGATACTAAATCATGTTTTTCGCTTGGATTTGAAGCAAACTCGTTTGTTTCGCATGCATTTCAATCTATTTCATTTATATCACAAGTATTTGAAGGTAACTCATTTATTTCGCTTGGATTTGATGCGAAGCCTTCTACTTCGCATTGATTTGAAGCTAAATCATATCTTTCGCTTGGATTTGAAGCTAACTCGCTGGTTTCGCATGCAGTTGAAGCTAAATCATGTACAAAACAAGTATTTGAATCTCAACCATTTGTTTCGCATGGATCTGAAGCTAAGCCTTCTACTTCGCATTGATTCGAAGCTAAATCAAGTGTTCCGCTAGGATTTGAAGATAAGCCATCTACTTCGCTTTGATATTAATCTAAATCATGTGTCTCGCATTGATTTGAAGCTAAATCATGTGTTTCTCATGGATTTAAAGCTAACTCGTTCGTTTCGACTGCATTTGAAGCTATTTCATTTAAACCGCAAGTATTTGAAGGAATATCATTTTCTTCGCCTGGATTTGAAGATAAGCCATCTACTTGGCATTGATTTGAAGCTAAATCATGTGTTTCGCTTCGATTTGCAGCTAACTCGTTGTTTGGCATGCAGTTGAAGCTAAATCATGTATATCACAAGTGTTTGAAGCTAAACCATTCGTATCGCTGGATTTGAAGCTAAGCCTTCTACTTCGCATTGATTTGAATCTAAATCATGTGTTTCGCTTGGATTTGAATCTAACTCGTTGGTTTTGCACGAAGTTGAATCTAAATCATGTATATCTTAAGTATTTGAAGCTAAACCATTTGTTTTGCATGGATTTGAAACTAAGCCTTCTACTTCGCATTGATTTGAAACTGAATCATGTGTTTCGCTTGTATTTGAAGCTAACTCGTTTGTTTCGCATGCAGTTGAAGCTAAATCATGTATATCACAAGTAGTAGAAGCTAAACCATTTGTTTCGCATGGATTCGACGATCAGCCATCGGCTTCGCATTGATTTTAAGCTAAATCATTTGTTCGCTTGCATTTGAAGCTAACTCGATTTTTTCGCATGCAGTTGAAGCTAAATCATGTATATCATATTTGTAGCTGAACCTTTTGTTTGGCATGAATATAAAGCTAAACCAAGTGTTTCGAATGAATTTGAAGCTAAATCATGTGTTTTGCATGGATCTGAAGCTAACTCGTTTGTTTCGCATGCAGTTGCAGCTAAATCATATATATCACAAGTAGTAGAAGCTAAACCATTTGTTTCGCATGGATTCGACGATCAGCCATCGGCTTCGCATTGATTTTAAGCTATATCATGTGTTTCGCATCGATTGGAAGCTAACTCGTTTGTTTCGCCTGCATTTGAAGCTAAATCATGTACATCACAAGTATTTGAAGCTAAACCATTTGTTTCGCATGGATTCGAAGGTAAGCCTTCTACTTCGCATTGAATTGAAGATAAATCATGTGTTTCGCATGGATTTGAAGCTGACTCGTTTGTTTCGCCTGCATTTGAAGCTACATGATGTATATTACAAGTATTTGAATCTGAACCATTTGATTCCCATGAATAGTACGCTAAACCGTGTCTTTCGAATGAATTTGAAGCTAAATCATGTGTTTTGAACGGATTTGATGCTAACTCGTTTGTTTCGCATGCATTTGAAGCTAAATCATGCATATCACATATAATTGAAGCTAAACCATCTGTTTCGTGTGGATTCGTAGGTAAGCCTTCTACTTTGCATTGATTCGATGTTAAATCATTTGTTTCGCATGGATTTGAAGCTGACTCGTTTGTTTCTCTTGCTGTTGAAGCTAAATCAAGTATGTCACAAGTATTTGAATCTAAACCATTTGTTTCGCATGGATTCGAAGATCAGCCTCCTAATTCGCATTGATTTGAAGGTAAATCATGTCTTTTGCTTGGATTTAAAGCTAACTCGTTTGTTTCACCTGCATTTGAAGCTATATCAGAGATATTCGCAAGTATTTGAAGCTAAATCATTCGTTTCGCTGGATTTGAAGCTAAGCCTTCTACTTCGCCTTGATTTGAATCTAAATCATGTGTTTCGCTTGGATTTGAAGCTAACTCGTTTGTGTCGCTTGCATTTGAAGCTAAATTATGTATATCACATATAATTGAAGCTAAACCATTTGTTTCGCGTGGATTCGAAGATAAGCCTACTACTTCGCATTGATTTGAAGCTAAATCTTGTGTTTCGCATGGACTTGAAGCTAACTCGGTTGTGTCGCTTGCATTTGAAGCTATATCACTTATATTCGCAAGTATTTGAAGCTAAACCATTCGTTTCGCATTGATTTGACGCTAAGCCTTCTGCTTCGCATTGATTTGATACTAAATCATGTGTTTCGAAAGGATTTGAAGCTAACTCGTTTCTTTCGCCTGCATTTGAATCTAAATCATGTATATCTTAAGTATTTGAAGCTAAACCATTTGTTTCGCATGGATTCGACGATCAGCCATCGGCTTCGCATTGATTTTAAGCTAAATCATTTGTTCGCTTGCATTTGAAGCTAACTCGTTTTTTTCGCATGCAGTTGAAGCTAAATCATGTATATCATAAGTATTTGTAGCTGAACCTTTTGTTTGGCGTGAATATAAAGCTAAACCAAGTGTTTCGAATGAATTTGAAGCTAAATCATGTGTTTTGCATGGATCTGAAGCTAACTCGTTTGTTTTGCATGCAGTTGAAGCTCAATCATGTACATCACAAGTATTTGAAGCTGAACCATTTGTTTCGCATGAATTTGAAAATAAGCCATCTAATTCGCTTTGATTTGAATCTAAATCATGTCTTCCGGATGGATTTGTTGCTAACTCGTTTGTTTCGCTTGCTGTTGAATGTAAATCATGTACATCACAAGTATTTGAAGCTAAACAATTTGTTGCGCATGGATTCGAAGATCAGCCTTCTACTTCGCATTGATTTGAAGTTAAATCGTGTGTTTCGCATGGATTTGAAGCTAACACGTTTGTTTCGCATGCTGTTGAAGCTTAATCAAGTATATCACAAGAATTTGAATCTAAACAGCCTGTTTCGTGTGGATTCGGATATCAGCCTTCTACTTCGCATTGATTTGAAGCGAAATCATATGATTCGCTTGGATTTGAAGCTAACTCGTTTGTTTCGCATGCACTTGAAGCTAAATCATGTATAAAAGAACTATTTGAAGCTAAACCATTTGTTTCGCATGGTTTTGAAGTTAAGCCTTCAACTTCGAGTTAACTTGATGCTAAATCATAATTTTCGCACGGATTTAAAGCTAAATCGTTTGTTTCGCATGCAGTTGAAGCTAAATATGGTATATCACAAGTATGTGAACCTAAACCATTTGTTTCGCATGGATTTAAAGCTAAGCCTTCTACTTCGCATTGATTTGAAGCTGAAACAAGTGTTTCGCTTGTATTTGAAGCTAAGTCGTTGGTTTCGCATGCAGATGAAGCTAAATCATGAGTATCACAAGTATTTGAAGCAGAACCATAAGTTTCGCATGGATTTGAAACTAAGCCTTCTACTTCGCCTTGATTTGAAGCTGAATCATGTGTTTCGCTTGTATTTGAAGCTAATTCGTTTGTTTCGCTTGCAGTTGAAGCTGAATCATGTATATCACAAGTATTTGAAGCTAAACAATCTGTTTCGTGTGGATTCGAAGATAAGCCTTCTACTTTGCATTGATTTGAAGCTAAATCATGTGTTTCTCATGCAGTTGAAGCTAAATCATGTATGAAACAAGTATTTGAAGCTATACCATTTGTTTCGCATGGATTTGAAGCTAAGCCTTCTACTTCGCATTGATTTGAAGCTAAATCATGTGTTTCGAAAGGATTTGTAGGTAACTCGTTTGTTTCGCCTGCATTTGAAGCTAAAGCATGAGTATCACAAGTATTTGAAGCTGAACCATTTGTTTCGCATGGATTCGAAGATCAGCCTTCTACTTCGCATTGATTTGGAGTTAAATCATGTGTTTCGCTTGGATTTGAAGCTGACTCGTTTGTTTCGCATGCAGTTGAAGCTAAATCATGTATATCACAAGTAGAAGATGCTAAACCATTTGTTTCGCATGGATTCGACGATCAGCCATCAGCTTCGCATTGATTTGAAGCTAAATCATGTGTTTCGCATGAATTTGAAGCTAACCCTTCTACATCGCATTGATTTGAGCTAAATCATTTGTTTCGCCTGCATCTGAAGCTTAATCATGTATATCAGAAGTATTTGAAGCTATACCATTTGTTTCGCATGGATTTGAAGATAATCCTTCTACTTCGCATTGATATGAAGCTAACTCGATTGTTTCGCCTGCACTTGAAGCTATATCACTTATATCGCTATTATATGAAGATATATCATTTGTTTTTCATGTATTTGTAGCTAAGCCTTCTACATCGCATTGATTTGAAGCTAAATCATGCGTTTCGCATGGATTTTAAGCTAACCCGTTTGTTTTGCCTGCATTTGAAGTTATATCACTCATATCGCAATTATCCGAAAATAAATCATTTGTTTCTCATGTATTTGTAGCTAAGCCTTCTACATCGCATTGATTTGAGCTAAATCATTTTTTTCGCTTGCATTTGAAGCTAACTCGCATGCTTCGCATGCAGTGGAAGCTAAATTATGTATATCACAAGTATTTGAAGCTAAGCTATTTGCTTCGCATGAATATTAAGCTAAATCACGTGTTTCGCAAGGATTTGAAACTAACTCGGTTGTTTCGCCTGCATTTGAATCTAAATCATGTATATCACAAGTATTTGAACCTAAACCATTTGTTTGCATGGATTCGTAGACAAGCCTTCTACTTCGCATTGATTTGAAGCTAAATCATGTGTATCGCATGGATTTGAAGCTAAATCATGTGTTTCCCTTGGATTTGAAGCTAACTCGTATGTTTCGCATGAAGTTGAAGCCAAATCATGTATAAAATAAGTATTTCAAGCTAAATCATTTGTTTCGCATGGATTTCAAGTTGACTCGTTTGTTTCGCATGGATTTGAAGCTAAGCCTTCTACTTCGCATTGATTTGAAGCTAAATCATGTATTTCGCATGAATTTGAAGCTAACTGTTTGTTCCGCCTGCATTTGAAGCTATATCACTTATATCGCAAGTATTTGAAGGTAAATCATTTGTTTCGCATGGATTTGAAGCTAAGACTTCTACTTCGCATTGATTTGAAGCTGAATCATGTGTTTCGCTTGGATTTGAATCTAACTCGTTTGTTTCGCATGCAGTTGAAACTAAATCATGTATATCACAAGTATTTGAAGCTAATCCATTTGTTTTGCATGGATACGAAGATAATCCTTCTACTTCGCATTGATTTGAATCTAAATCATGTTTTTCGCATGGATTTGATGCTAACTCGATTGTCTCGCATGCAGTTGAAACTAAATCATGTATATCACAAGTATTCGAAGCTAAACGATTTCTTTCGCATGGATTTGAAGATAAGCCTTCTACTTCGCATTGATTTGAAGCTAAATCATGTTTTTTGCATGGTTTTTCAAGCTAACTCGTTTGTTTCGCATGCTATTGAAGCTAAATCATGTATGTCACAAGTGTTTGAAGCTAAATCATTTGTTTTGCATGGATTCGAAGATTACCCTTCTTCTTCGCACTGATTTGAAGCAAAATCATGTGTTTAGCATGGATTTGAATCTAACTCGTTGTTTCGCATGCAGTTGAAGCTAAATCATGTATATCACAAGTATTTGAAGCTAAACCATTTGTTTCGCATGGATTCGAAGATCAGCTTTCTGCTTCGCATTGATTTGCAGCTAAATCATGTGTTTAGCATGGATTTGAAGCTAACTCGTTTGTTTCTCATGCAGTTGAAGCTAAATCATGTATATCACAAGTATTTGGAGCTAAACCATTTGTTTCGCAAGGATTTGAAACAACGCCTTCTACTTCGCATTGATCTGAAGCTAAATAATTTGTTTCGCTTGGATTTGAAGCTAAGACTTCTACTTCACGTCGATTTGACGTTAAATCATATTTTTCACTGGATTTGAAGCTAACTCGTTTGTTTCGCATGCTGTTGAAGCTAAATCATGTATATCACAAGTATTTTAATCTGAACCGTTTGTTTCGCATGGATTCGAAGATCAGACTTCTGCTTCGCATTGATTTGAAGCTAAATCATGTGTTTCGCATGGATTTGAAGCTTACTCGTTTGTTTTGCATGCAGTTGAAGCTAAATCATGTATAACACAAGTGTTTGAAGCTAACCCGTTTGATTCGCATGGATTTGATGATAAGCCTTCTACTTCGCATTGATTTGAAGCTAAATCATGTGGTTCGCATGGATTGGAAGCAAACTCATTTGCTTCGCCTGCATTTGAAGCTATACCACTTATATCGCAATTATCTGAATTATTGATTTGTTTCTTATTAACTTGAATCTAAGCCTTCTACTTCGCATTGATTTGAAGCTAAATCATGTGTTTCGCATGGATTTGAAGCTAACTCGTTTGTTTCGCATGCAGTTGAAGCTAAATCATGTATATCACAAGTATTTGAATCTAAAACATTTGTTTCGCATGGATTCGAAGATCAGCCTTCTGCTTCGGATTGATTTGCAGCTAAATCATGTGTTTAGCATGGATTTGGAGCTAACTCGTTTGTGTCGCATGCTGTTGAAGCTAAATCATGTATATCACAAGCATTTTAATCTGAACCGTTTGTTTCGCATGGATTCGAAGATCAGACTTCTGCTTCGCATTGATTTGAAGCTAAATCATGTGTTTCGCATGGATTTGAAGCTTACTCGTTTGTTTTGCATGCAGTTGAAGCTAAATCATGTATATCTCAAGTGTTTGAAGCTAACCCGTTTGATTCGCATGGATTTGATGATAAGCCTTCTACTTCGCATTGATTTGAAGCTAAATCATGTGGTTCGCATGGATTGGAAGCAAACTCATTTGCTTCGCTTGCATTTGAAGCTATACCACTTCTATCCCAATTATCTGAAGATTATTGATTTGTTTCTTATTAACTTGAAGCTAAGCCTTCTACTTCGCATTGATTTGAAGCTAAATCATGTGTTTCGCATGGACTTGAAGCTAACTCGTTTGTTTCACAAGCAGTTGAAGCTAAATCATGTATATCGCAATTATCTGATGATTATTGATTTGTTTCTTATTAACTTGAAGCTAAGCCTTCCACTTCGCATTGATTTGAAGCTAAATCATGTTGTTCGCATGGATTGGAAGCTTACTCGTTTGTTTTGCATGCAGTTGAAGCTAAATCATGTATAACACAAGTGTTTGAAGCTAACCCATTTGATTCGCATGGATTTGATGATAAGCCTTCTACTTCGCATTGATTTGAAGCTAAATCATGTGGTTCGCATGGATTGGAAGCAAACTCATTTGCTTCGCCTGCATTTGAAGCTATACCACTTATATCGCAATTATCTGAAGCTTATTGATTTGTTTCTTATTAACTTGAAGCTAAGCCTTCTACTTCGCATTGATTTGAAGCTAAATCATGTGTTTCGCATGGATTTGAAGCTAACTCGTTTGTTTCGCATGCAGTTGAAGCTAAATCATGTATATCACAAGTATTTGAATCTAAAACATTTGTTTCGCATGGATTCGAAGATCAGCCTTCTGCTTCGGATTGATTTGCAGCTAAATCATGTGTTTATCATGGATTTGAAGCTAACTCGTTTGTGTCGCATGCTGTTGAAGCTAAATCATGTATATCACAAGCATTTTAATCTGAATCTTTTGTTTCGCATGGATTCGAAGATCAGACTTCTGCTTCGCATTGATTTGAAGCTAAATCATGTGTTTCGCATGGATTTGAAGCTTACTCGTTTGTTTTGCATGCAGTTGAAGCTAAATCATGTATATCACAAGTGTTTGAAGCTAACCCGTTTGATTCGCATGGATTTGATGATAAGCCTTCTACTTCGCATTGATTTGAAGCTAAATCATGTGGTTCGCATGGATTGGAAGCAAACTCATTTGCTTCGCCTGTATTTGAAGCTGTACCACTTATATCGCAATTATCTGAAGATTATTGATTTGTTTCTTATTAACTTGAAGCTAAGCCTTCTACTTCGCATTGATTTGAAGCTAAATCATGTGTTTCGCATGGATTTGAAGCTAACTCGTTTGTTTCGCATGCAGTTGAAGCTAAATCGTGTATATCACAAGTATTTGGAGCTAAACCATTTGTTTCGCATCGATTTGAAACAACGCCTTCTACTTCGCATTGATTTGAAGCTAAATAATTTGTTTCGCTAGGATTTGAAGCTAAGCCTTCTACTTCACGTCGATTTGACGTTAAACCATATTTTTCACTGGATTTGAAGCTAACTCGTGTGTTTCGCATGCTGTTGAAGCTAAATCATGTATATCACAAGTATTTTAATCTGAACCGTTTGTTTCGCATGGATTCGAAGATCAGACTTCTGCTTCGCATTGATTTGAAGCTAAATCATGTTGTTCGCATGGATTGGAAGCTTACTCGTTTGTTTTGCATGCAGTTGAAGCTAAATCATGTATAACACAAGTGTTTGAAGCTAACCCATTTGATTCGCATGGATTTGATGATAAGCCTTCTACTTCGCATTGATTTGAAGCTAAATCATGTGGTTCGCATGGATTGGAAGCAAACTCATTTGCTTCGCCTGCATTTGAAGCTATACCACTTATATCGCAATTATCTGAAGATTATTGATTTGTTTCTTATTAACTTGAAGCTAAGCCTTCTACTTCGCATTGATTTGAAGCTAAATCATGTGTTTCGCATGGATTTGAAGCTAACTCGTTTGTTTCGCATGCAGTTGAAGCTAAATCATGTATATCACAAGTATTTGAATCTAAAACATTTGTTTCGCATGGATTCGAAGATCAGCCTTCTGCTTCGGATTGATTTGCAGCTAAATCATGTGTTTAGCATGGATTTGAAGCTAACTCGTTTGTGTCGCATGCTGTTGAAGCTAAATCATGTATATCACAAGCATTTTAATCTGAATCGTTTGTTTCGCATGGATTCGAAGAACAGACTTCTGCTTCGCATTGATTTGAAGCTAAATCATGTGTTTCGCATGGATTTGAAGCTTACTCGCTTGCTTCGCATTCAGTTGAAGCTTAGTTATGAATGTCACAAGTATTTGAAGCTAAACCATTCGTTTCGCATGGATTTGAAGCTAAGCCTTCTACTTCTCATTGATTTGATGCTACATTCTGTGTTTCGCATGGATTTGAAGCTAAATTATGTGTTTCGATTGGATTTGAAGCTAACTCGTTTGTTTCGCATGCAGTTGAAGCTCAGTCTTGTATATCACAAGTATTTGAAACTTATTCATTCAGTCCGCATGGATTTGAAGCTAAGCCTTCTACTTCGCATTGATTTCAAGCTAAACCATGTGTTTCGCATGGATTTGAAGCTAACTCATTTGTTTCGTCTGCATTTGAAACTATATCACTTATATCGCTAGTATCTGAAGTTGAACCATTTGTTTCGCATGGATTTGAAGCTACATCATGTGTTTGCCTTGGATTTGCAGCTAACTTGTTGTTTGGCGTGCAGTTGAAGCTAAATCATGTATATCACAAGTATTGGAAGCTAAACAATTTGTTTCGCATGTATTTGTAGATAAGCCTTCTTCTTCGTATTGATTTGACGTTAAATCACGTGTTTCGCTTGGATTTGAAGCTAACTCGTTCGTTTCGCATGCAGTTGAAGCTAAATCATGTATATCGCAAGTATTTGAAGCTAAACCATTAGTTTCGCATGGATTTGAAGATAAGCCTTATACTTCGCATTGATTTGAAGCTAAATCATGTATTTCGTGTGGATTTGAAGCTAACTCGTTTGTTTCTCCTGCATTTGAAGCAAAATCATGTATATCACACATATTTGAAGCTAATACATTTGTTTCGCATGGATTCGATGATCAGCCTTCTATTTCGCATAGATTTGAAGCTAAATCGTGTGTTTCGCATGGATTTGAAGCTAACTCGTTTGTTTCGCATGCAGTTGAAGCTAAGTCATGAATATCACAAGTATTTGAAGCTGAACCATATGTTTCGCATGAATATTAAGCATGTGCTTCGAATGAATTTGAAGCTAAATCAAGTGTTTCGCTTGGATTTGAAGCTAATTCGTTTGTTTCGCTTGCTGTTGAATATAAATCATGTATATCACAAGTATTTGAAGCTGAACCATTTGTTACGCATGGATTTGAAACCACGCCGTCTACTTCGCATTGATTTGAAGCTGAATCATGTGTTTCGCTTGTATTTGAAGATAACTCGTTTGTTTCTCATGTAGTTGAAGCTAAATCATGTATATCACAAGCATTTGAAACTAAACCATTTGATTCGCATGGACTTGAAGCTATGCCTTCTACTTCGCATTGATTTGAAGCTGAAACAAGTGTTTCGCTTGAATTTGAAGCAAAGTCGTTGGTTTCGCATGCAGATGAAGCTAAATCATGAGTATCAAAAGTATTTGAAGCAGAACCATTTGTTTCGCATGGATTTGAAACTAAGCCTTCTACCTCGCCTTGATTTGAAGCTGAATCATGTGTTTCGCTTGTATTTGAAGCTAACTCGTTTGTTTCGCATGCAGTTGAACCTGAATCATGTATATCACAAGTATTTGAAGCTAAACAATCTGTTTCGTGTGGATTCGAAGATAAGCCTTCTACTTCGTATTGATTTGAAGCTAAATCATGTGCTTCGCATGCAGTTGAAGCTAAATCATGTATGAAACAAGTATTTGAAGCTATACCATTTGTTTCGCATGGATTTGAAGCTAAGCCTTCTACTTCGCATTGATTTGAAGCTAAATCATGTGTTTCGAAAGGATTTGTAGGTAACTCGTTTGTTTCGTCTGCATTTGAAGCTAAAGCATGTATATCATAAGTATTTGAAGCTGAACCATTTGATTGGCATGATTATTAAGCTAAACTATGTGTTTCGAATGAATTTGAAGCTAAATCATGTGTATCGAAAGGATTTGAAGCTAATTCGTTTGGTTTCGCATGCAGTTGAAGCTAAATCATGAGTATCACAAGTATTTGAAGCTGAACCATTTGTTTCGCATGGATTTGAAACTGTGCCTTCTACTTCGCATTGATTTGAAGCTGAATCATGTGTTTCGCTTGTATTTGAAGCTAACTCGTTTGTTTCGCATGCAGTTGAACCTGAATCATGTATATCACAAGTATTTGAAGCTAAACCATTTGTTTCGCATGGATTCGATGATCAGCCTTCTACTTCGCATTGATTTGGAGTTAAATCATATGTTTCGCATGGATTTGAAGCTAACTCGATTGTTTCGTAAGCACTTGAATATAAATCAAGAATAACACAAGTATTTGAAGCTAAACCGTTTGATTGGCATGGATTTGAAGCTATTCCTTCTACTTCGCATTGATGTGAATATAAATGATGTGTTTCGCTTGGATTTGAAGCTAACTCGTTTGTTTCGCTTGCTGTTGAATATAAATCATGTGTATCACAAGTATTTGAAGCTAAACCATTTGTTTCGCATGGATTAGAAGCTAAGCCTTCTACTTCGGGTTGACTTGATACTAAATCATGTTTTTCGCTTGGATTTGAAGCAAACTCGTTTGATTCGCATGCATTTCAATCTATTTCATTTATATCACAAGTATTTGAAGGTAACTCATTTATTTCGCTTGGATTTGAAGCGAAGCCTTCTACTTCGCATTGATTCGAAGCTAAATCAAGTGTTCCGCTAGGATTTGAAGATAAGCCATCTACTTCGCTTTGATATTAATCTAAATCATGTGTCTCGCATTGATTTGAAGCTAAATCATGTGTTTCGCATGGATTTAAAGCTAACTCGTTTGTTTCGACTGCATTTGAAGCTATTTCATTTAAACCGCAAGTATTTGAAGGAATATCATTTTCTTCGCCTGGATTTGAAGATAAGCCATCTACTTGGCATTGATTTGAAGCTAAATCATGTGTTTCGCTTCGATTTGCAGCTAACTCGTTGTTTGGCATGCAGTTGAAGCTAAATCATGAATATCACAAGTGCTTGAAGCTAAACCGG
Organism: Megalopta genalis; assembly: GCF_051020955.1. Taxonomy (NCBI): domain Eukaryota; kingdom Metazoa; phylum Arthropoda; class Insecta; order Hymenoptera; family Halictidae; genus Megalopta; species Megalopta genalis. Next base: position 113,061 of record NW_027476260.1, on the reverse strand, counting down.
TTGATTCGCATGGATTTGAAGCTATTCCTTCTACTTCGCATTGATGTGAATATAAATGTTGCGTTTCGCTTGGATTTGAAGCTAACTCGTTTGTTTCGCTTGCTGTTGAATATAAATCATATATATCACAAGTATTTGAAGCTAAACCATTTGTTTCGCATGGATTAGTAGCTAAGCCTTCTACTTCGCGTTGACTTGATACTAAATCATGTTTTTCGCTTGGATTTGAAGCTAACTCGTTTGTTTCGCATGCATTTCAATCTATTTCATTTATATCGCAAGTATTTGAAGGTAACTCATTTATTTCGCTTGGATTTGATGCGAAGCCTTCTACTTCGCACTGATTTGCAGCTAAATCATATCTTTCGCTTGGATTTGAAGCTAACTCGTTGGTTTCGCATGCAGTTGAAGCTAAATCATGTATAAAACAAATATTTGAATCTAAACCATTTGTTTCGCATGGATTTGAAGCCAAGCCTTCTACTTCGCATTGATTCGAAGCTAAATCAAGTGTTCCGATAGGATTTCAAATAAGCCGTCTACTTCGCTTTGATTTGAATCTAAATCATGTGTCTCGCATTGATTTGAAGCTAAATCATGTGTTTCGCATGGATTTAAAGCTAACTCGTTTGTTTCGCCTGCATTTGAAGCTATTTCATTTAAACCGCAAGTATTTGAAGGAAAATCATTTTCTTCGCCTGGATTTGAAGATAAGCCATCTACTTCGCATTGATTTGAAGCTAAATCATGTGTTTCGCTTGTATTTGATGCTAACTCGATTGCAACGCATGCAGTTGAAGCTAAATTATGTATATCACAAGTATTTGAAGCTAAACCATTTGTTTCGCATGGATTTGAAGATAAGCCTCCTACATCGCATTGATTTGAGCTAAATCATGTATTTCGCTTGTATTTGATGCTAACTCGCTTGCTTCGCATTCAGTTGGAGCTTAATTATGAATGTCACAAGTATTTGAAGCTAAACCATTCGTTTCGCATGGATTTGAAGCTAAGCCTACTACTTCTCATTGATTTGATGCTACATTATGTGTTTCGCATGGATTTGAAGCTAAATTATGTGTTTCGATTGGATTTGAAGCTAACTCGTTTGTTTCGCATGCTGTTGACGCCAAATCATGTATATCACAAGTATTTGAACCTAAACCATTCGTTTCGCATGAATTTGAAGCTCAGCCTTCTACTTCGAATTGAATTGAAGCTAAATCACGTGTTTCGCTTGGATTTGAAGCTAATTCGCTCGTTTCGCACGCAGTTGAATCTGAATCATGTATATCACAACTATTTGAAACTAAACCATTTGATTCGCATGGATTTGAATCTGAGCCTTCCTCTTCGCATTTATTTGAAGCTAAATCATGTGTTTCGCATGGATTGGAAGCTAACTCGTTTGTTCCGCCTGCATTTGAAGCTAAATCGTGTATATCACAAGTATTTGAAGCTAAATGATTTGTTTCGCATTGATTCGAAGATACGCCTTATACTTCGCACTGATTTGAAGCTAAATCATGTGTTTCGCATGGATTTGAACCTAAATCGTTTGTTTCGCATGCAGTTGAAGCTAAATCATGTATATCACAAGTATTTGAACCTAAACCATTTGATTCACATGGATTTGAAGATCACCCTTTTTCTTCGCATTGATTTGAAGCTAAATCATGTGTTTCGCATGGATTTGAAGCTAACTCGTTTGTTTCGCGTGCAGTTGAAGCTAAATCATGTATATCACAAGTATTTGAAGCTAATCCATTTGTTTCGCATGGATTCGAAGATGAGCCTTCTACTTCGCATTGATTTGAAGCTGAATCATGTGTTTCGCATTGATATGAAGCTAAATCATGTATATCACAAGTATTTGAAGCTAAACCATTTGTTTCGCGTGATTTCGAAGATCAACCTTCTACTTCGCATTGATTTGAAGCTAAACCATGTGTTTCGCATGATTTTGAAGCTAAAGCATGTCTCTCGCATGACTTTAAATCTAAATCATTTGTTTCGATTGGATTAGAAGCTAACTCGTTTGTTTCGTCTGCATTTCAAATTATTTCATCCATATTGCAAGTATTTGAAAGTAAGTCATATATTTTGCATGGATTTGAAGCTATGCCTTCAACATCGAATTGATTGGAATCTAAACCATGTGTTTCGAATGGATTTGACGCTATCTCGGTTGTTTCGCCTGCAGTTGAAGCTAAATCATGTATAAAACAAGTATTTGAAGCTAAACTGTACGTTTCGCATGGTATTGAATCTAACCCATGTGTGTCGAATGAATTTAAAGCTAAATCATTTGCTTCGCATGGATTTTAAGCTAACTCGTTTGTTTCGCATGCAGTTCAAGCTAAATCATGTATATCACAAGTATTTGTTGCTAAACCATCTGTTTCGCATGGATTTGAAGATAAACCATTTGTTTCGCATGGATACGAAGATAAGCCTTCTTCTTCGCATTGATTTGAAGCTGAATCATGTGTGTCGCATTGATATGAAGCTAAATCATGTATATCACAAGTATTTGAAGCTAAACCATTTGTTTCGCATGGATTCGAAGATCATCATTCTGCGTCGCATTGATTTGATGTTAAATCATATGTTTCGCATGGATTTGAATCTATCTCGTTTGTTTCGCATGCACTTGAATATAAATCAAGCATATCACAAGTATTTGAAGCTAAACCGTTTGATTCGCATGGATTTGAAGCCAAGCCTTCTACCTCGCATTGATTTGAAGATAAATCATGTGTTTCGCTTGGATTTGAAGCTAACTCGTTTGCTTCGCACGCACTTGAATCAAAATCAAGTATATCACAAGTATTTGAAGCTAAACCGTTTGATTCGCATGGATTTGAAGCTGAGCCTTCTACTTCGCATTGATTTGAACCTAAATCATGTGTTTCGCATGGATTTAAAGCGGACTCGTTTGTTTCGCATGAAGTTGAAGCTAAATCATGTATATCACGAGTATTTGAAGCTAAACCATTTTTTTCGCATTGATTCAAAGATCAGTATTCCACTTCGCATTGATTTGAAGCTAAATCATGTGTTTCGCATGGATTTGAAGCTAAATCATGTGTTTCGCATGGATTTGAAGCTAACTCGTTTGTTTCGCATGCAGTTGATGCTGAATCATGTATATCACAAGTATTTGAAGCTAAACGATTTGTTTCGCATGGATTAGAAGATATGCCCTCTACTTCGCATTGATTTGCAGCCAAATCATGTGCTTCGTATGGATTTTAAGCTAACGCGTTTGTTTCGCATGCATTTGAAGCTAAATTATGTATATCACAAGCATCTGAAGCTAATCCATTTTTTCTCATGGATTTGAAACCACGCCTTCTACTTCGCATTGATTTGGAGCTAAATAATTTGGTTCGCTTGGATTTGAAGCTAAGCCTTCTACTTCGCATTGATTTGAAGACAAATCATGTGTTTCGCTTGGATTTTAAACTAACTCGTTTGTTTCACATGCAGTTGAAGCTAAATCATGTACATCACAAGTGTTTGAAGCTAAACCATTTGTTTCGCATGGATTCGAAGGTAACCCTTCCACTTCGCATTGATTTGAAGTTAAATCATGAGTTTCGCATGAATTTTAAGCTAACTCGTTTGTTTCGCCTGCAGTTGAAGCTAAATCATGTATATCACAAGTATTTGAAACTAAACCATTTGTTTCGCATGGATTCGAAGATCAGCATTCTGCGTCGCATTGATTTGATGTTAAATCATATGTTCCGCATGGATTTGAAGCTAACTCGTTTGTTTCGCATGCACTTGAATCTAAATCATGTAAATCACAAGTATTTGAAGCTACACCATTTGTTTCGCATGGATTTGAAGATAACCTTTCTACTTCGCATTGATTTGAAGCTAAATCATGTGTTTCGCATGGATTTGAAGCTAACTCGCTTGTTTCGCATGTTCTTGATGCTAAATCATGTATATGACAAGTATTTGAAGCTAAACCATTTGTTTCGCATGGATTCGAAGATCATCATTCTGCGTCGCATTGATTTGATGTTAAATCATATGTTTCGCATGGATTTGAATTTATCTCGTTTGTTTCGCATGCACTTCAATATAAATCAAGCATATCACAAGTATTTGAAGCTAAACCGTTTGATTCGCATGGATTTGAAGCTAAGCCTTCTACTTCGCATTGATTTGAAGACAAATCATGTGTTCCGCTTGGATTTTAAGCTAACTCGTTTCTCGTTTGTTTCGCATGCTGTTGAATCTAAATCATGTATATCACAAGTATTTGAGCTAAACCGTTTGATTCGCATGGATTTGAAGCTAAGCCTTCTACTTCGCATTGATTTGAAGATAAATCATGTGTTTCACTTGGATTTGAAGCTCAGCCTTCTACTTCGCATTGATTTGAAGCTAAATAATGTGTTTCGCTTGGATTTGAAGCTAACTCGTTTGTTTCGCATGCAGTTGAAGGTAAATTATATATATCACAAGCATTTGGAGCTAAACCATTTGTTTCTCATGGATTTGATGGTATGCCCTCTACTTCGCATTAATTTGCAGCTAAATCATGTGCTTCGTATGGATCTTAAGCTAACTCGTTTATTTCACATGCAGTTGAAGCTAAATCATGTATATCACAAGTGATTGAAGCTAAACCATTTGTTCTGCATGGATTCGAAGATAATCCTTCTACTTCGCATTGATTTGAAGCTAAATCATACGTTTCGCATGGATTTAAAGCTAACTCGTTTGTTTCGCATGCAGTTGAAGCTAAATCATGTATATCACAGGTCTTTGAAGCTAAACCAATTGATTCGCATGTATTTGAAGCTAACTCGTTTGTTTCGCATGCTGTAGAATCTAAGTCATATATATCACAAGTATTCGAATCGGAACCATTTGATTAGCATGGATTCGAAGATCACCATTCTTCTTCGCATTGATTTAAAGCTAAATCATGTGTTTCGCATGGATTTGAAGCTTACGCGTGTGTTTCGCATGCAGTTGATGCTAAATCATGTATATCACAAGTATTTGAAGCAGAAACATTTGTTTCGCATGGGTTCGAAGATAAGCCTTCTACTTCGCATTGATTTGAAGCTAAATCATGTCTATCGCAAGGATTTGAAGCTAACTCGTGTGTTTCGCATACTATTGAAGCTAAATCATGTATAACACAAATATTTGAGGCTAAACCATTTGTTTCGCATGGATTCGAAGATCAGGCTTCTACTTCGCTTTTACTTGAAGCTAAATCATGTGTTTCGCATGGATTTGAAGCTAAGTCGTTTGTTTCGCATGCAATTGAGGCTAAATCATGCATATCACAAGTATTTGAAGCTAAACCATTTGTTTCGCAAGAATATTATGCTAAACCATGTATTTCGAATGAATTTGAAGCTAAATCATGTGATTCGCATGGATTTGAAGCTGACTCGTTTGTTTCGCATGCAGTTGAATCTAATTATGTATATCAAAAGTATTTGAAGCTACACCATTTGATTCGCATGGATTTGAAGCTAAGCCTTCTACTTCGCATTGATTTGAAGCTAAATCATGTGTTTGGCTTGGATTTGAAGATAACTCGTTTGTTCCGCATGCATTTGAAGCTAAATCGTGCATTTCACAAGTATTTGAAGCTAAACCACTTGTTTCCCATGGATTCGAAGATAAGCCTGCTACTGCGCATTGATTTGAAGCTAAATCATGTCTATCGCAAGGATTTGAAGATAACTCGTTTGTTCCGCATGCATTTGAAGCTAAATCGTGTATATCACAAGTATTTGAAGCTAAACCATTTGTTTCGCATGGATTCGAAGATCAGCCTTCTACTTCGCTTTTACTTGAAGCTAAATCATGTGTGTCGCCTGGATTTGAAGCTTAGTCGTTTGTTTCGCATGCAGTTGAAGGTAAATCATGCATATCACAAGCATTTGAAGCTGAACCATTTGTTTCGCATAGATTTGAAGCTAAGCCTTCTACTTCGCATTGATTTGAAGCTAAATCATGTGTCTCGCTTGGACTTGAAGCTAACTGGTTCGTTTCGCATGCAGTGGAAGCTAAATCATCTATATCACAAGTATTTGAAGCTGAAGCATTTGTTTCCCATGAATATTAAGCTAAACCATGTGTTTCGCATGAATTTGAAGCTAAATCATGTGTTTCGCATGGATTTGAAGCTAACTCGTTTGCTTTGCATGCGGTTGAGGCTAAATCATGCATATCACAAGTATTTGAAGCTAAACCATTTGTTTCGCAAGAATATTAAGCTAAACCAGGTGATTCGAATGAATTTGAAGCTAAATCATGTGATTCGCATGGATTTGAAGCTGACTCGTTGGATTCGGAAGCAGTTGATGCTAAATCATGAATACCACAAGTATTTGAAGCTGAACAATTTGTATCGCATGGGTTTGAAGCTAAGCCTTCTACTTCGCATTGATTTGAAGCTAAATCATGCGTCTCGCTTGGATTTGAAGCTAACTGGTTTGTTTCGAATGTAGTTGAAGCTAAATCATCTATATCACAAGTATTTGAAGCTGAAGCATTTGTTTCCTACGAATATTAAGCTAAACCATGTGTTTCGCATGAATTTGAAGCTAAATCATGTGTTTCGCTAGGATTTGAAACTAACTCGTTTGCTTAGCATGCGGTTGCGGCTAAATCATGCATATCACAAGTATTTGAAGCTAAACCATTTGTTTCGCAAGAATATTAAGCTAAACCATGTGTTTCGCATGAATTTGAAGCTAAATCATGTGTTTCGCATGGATTTGAAGCTAACTCGTTTGTTTCGCATGCATTTGAGGCTAAATCATGTATATCACAAGTATTTGAATCTAAATGATTTGTTTCGCATGGTTTCGAAGATTAGCCTTCTACTTCGTATTGAATTGAAGCTAAATCACGTGTTTCGCTTGGATTTGAAGCTAATTCGCTCGTTTCTCACGCAGTTGAATCTGAATCATGTATATCACAACTATTTGAAACTAAACCATTTGATTGGCATGGATTTGAAGCTGAGCCTGCCTCTTCGCATTTATTTGAAGCTAAATCATGTGTTTCGCATGGATTTGAAGGTAACTCGTTTGTTTCGCCTGCATTTGAAGCTAAATTGTGTATATCACAAGTATTTGAAGCTAAATGATTTGTTTCGCATTGATTCGAAGATACGCCTTATACGTCGCACTGAGTCGAAGCTAAATCATGTGTTTCGCATGGATTTGAACCTAAATCGTTTGTTTCGCATGCAGTTGAAGCTAAATCATGTATATCACAAGTATTTGAACCTAAACCATTTGATTCGCATGGATTTGAAGCTAACTCGTTTGCTTTGCATGCGGTTGAGGCTAAATCATGCATATCATAAGTATTTGAAGCTAAACCATTTGTTTCGCAAGAATATTAAGCTAAATCATGTGTTTCGCATGGATTTGAACCTAAATCGTTTGTTTCGCATGCAGTTGAAGCTAAATCATGTATATCACAAGTATTTGAACCTAAACCATTTGATTCGCATGGATTTGAAGCTCAGCCTTCTACTTCGTATTGAATTGAAGCTAAATCACGTGTTTCGCTAGGATTTGAAGCTAATTCGCTCGTTTCGCACGCAGTTGAATCTGAATCATGTATATCACGAACTATTTGAAACTAAACCATTTGATTCGCATGGATTTGAAGCTGAGCCTTCCTCTTCGCATTTATTTGAAGCTAAATCATGTGAACCGCAAGGATTAGAAGCTAAGCCTTCAACTTCGCATTGATTTGAAACTAAACCATTTGATTCGCATGGATTTGAAGCTAAGTCTTCTACTTCGCATTGATTTGAAGCTAAATCATGTGTTTCGCATGGATTTGAAGCTAACTCGTTTGTTTCGCCTGCATTTGAAGCTAAATCGTGTATATCACAAGTATTTGAAGCTAAATGATTTGTTTCGCATTGATTAGAAGATACGCCTTATACTACACAGTGATTTGAAGCTAAATCATGTGTTTCGCATGGATTTGAACCTAAATCGTTTGTTTCGCATGCAGTTGAAGCTAAATCATGTATATCACAAGTATTTGAACCTAAACAATTTGATTCGCATGGATTTGAAGCTAAGCCTTCCTCTTCGCATTTATTTGAAGCTAAATCATGTGTTTCGCTTGGATTTGAAGCTAACTCGTTCGTTTCGCATGCAGTTGAATCTAAATCATGTATATCACAAGTATTTGACGCTAAACCAATTGATTCGCATGGATTTGAAGATAAGCCTTACTCTTCGCATTTATTTGAAGCTAAATCATGTGATCCGCAAGGATTAGAAGCTAAGCCTTCAACTTCGCTTGATTTGAAACTAAACCATTTGATTCGCATGGATTTGAAGCTAACTCTTCTACTTCGCATTGATTTGAAGCTAAATCATGTGTTTCGCATGGATTTGAAGCTAACTCGTTTGCTTTGCATGCGGTTGAGGCTAAATCATGCATATCACAAGTATTTGAAGCTAAACCATTTGTTTCGCAAGAATATTAAGCTAAACCAGGTGTTTCGAATGAATTTGAAGCTAAATCATGTGATTCGCATGGATTTGAAGCTGACTCGTTGGATTCGGAAGCAGTTGATGCTAAATCATGAATACCACAAGTATTTGAAGCTGAACAATTTGTATCGCATGGGTTTGAAGCTAAGCCTTCTACTTCGCATTGATTTGAAGCTAAATCATGCGTCTCGCTTGGATTTGAAGCTAACTGGTTTGTTTCGAATGTAGTTGAAGCTAAATCATCTATATCACAAGTATTTGAAGCTGAAGCATTCGTTTCCTACGAATATTAAGCTAAACCATGTGTTTCGCATGAATTTGAAGCTAAATCATGTGTTTCGCTAGGATTTGAAACTAACTCGTTTGCTTAGCATGCGGTTGCGGCTAAATCATGCATATCACAAGTATTTGAAGCTAAACCATTTGTTTCGCAAGAATATTAAGCTAAACCATGTGTTTCGCATGAATTTGAAGCTAAATCATGTGTTTCGCATGGATTTGAAGCTAACTCGTTTGTTTCGCATGCATTTGAGGCTAAATCATGTATATCACAAGTATTTGAATCTAAATGATTTGTTTCGCATGGTTTCGAAGATTAGCCTTCTACTTCGTATTGAATTGAAGCTAAATCACGTGTTTCGCTTGGATTTGAAGCTAATTCGCTCGTTTCTCACGCAGTTGAATCTGAATCATGTATATCACAACTATTTGAAACTAAACCATTTGATTGGCATGGATTTGAAGCTGAGCCTGCCTCTTCGCATTTATTTGAAGCTAAATCATGTGTTTCGCATGGATTTGAAGGTAACTCGTTTGTTTCGCCTGCATTTGAAGCTAAATTGTGTATATCACAAGTATTTGAAGCTAAATGATTTGTTTCGCATTGATTCGAAGATACGCCTTATACGTCGCACTGAGTTGAAGCTAAATCATGTGTTTCGCATGGATTTGAACCTAAATCGTTTGTTTCGCATGCAGTTGAAGCTAAATCATGTATATCACAAGTATTTGAACCTAAACCATTTGATTCGCATGGATTTGAAGCTCAGCCTTCTACTTCGTATTGAATTGAAGCTAAATCACGTGTTTCGCTAGGATTTGAAGCTAATTCGCTCGTTTCGCACGCAGTTGAATCTGAATCATGTATATCACAACTATTTGAAACTAAACCATTTGATTCGCATGGATTTGAAGCTGAGCCTTCCTCTTCGCATTTATTTGAAGCTAAATCATGTGTTTCGCATGGATTTGAAGCTAACTCGTTTGTTTCGCCTGCATTTGAAGCTAAATCGTGTATATCACAAGTATTTGAAGCTAAATGATTTGTTTCGCATTGATTCGAAGATACGCCTTATACTACACAGTGATTTGAAGCTAAATCATGTGTTTCGCATGGATTTGAACCTAAATCGTTTGTTTCGCATGCAGTTGAAGCTAAATCATGTATATCACAAGTATTTGAACCTAAACAATTTGATTCGCATGGATTTGAAGCTAAGCCTTCTACTTCGCATTGATTAGAAGCTAAGTCATGTGTTTCGCTTCGATTTGAAGCTAACTCGTTCGTTTCGCATGCAGTTGAATCTAAATCATGTATATCACAAGTATTTGACGCTAAACCAATTGTTTCGCATGGATTTGAAGATAAGCCTTCCTCTTCGCATTTATTTGAAGCTAAATCATGTGAACCGCAAGGATTAGAAGCTAAGCCTTAAACTTCGCATTGATTTGAAACTAAACCATTTGATTTGCATGGATTTGAAGCTAAGTCTTCTACTTCGCATTGATTTGAAGCTAAATCATGTGTTTCGGATGGATTTGAAGCTAACTCGTTTGTTTCGCCTGCATTTGAAGCTAAATCGTGTATATCACAAGTATTTGAAGCTAAATGATTTGTTTCGCATTGATTAGAAGATACGCCTTATACTACACAGTGATTTGAAGCTAAATCATGTGTTTCGCATGGATTTGAACCTAAATCGTTTGTTTCGCATGCAGTTGAAGCTAAATCATGTATATCACAAGTATTTGAACCTAAACAATTTGATTCGCATGGATTTGAAGCTAAGCCTTCCTCTTCGCATTTATTTGAAGCTAAATCATGTGTTTCGCTTGGATTTGAAGCTAACTCGTTCGTTTCGCATGCAGTTGAATCTAAATCATGTATATCACAAGTATTTGACGCTAAACCAATTGTTTCGCATGGATTTGAAGATAAGCCTTACTCTTCGCATTTATTTGAAGCTAAATCATGTGATCCGCAAGGATTAGAAGCTAAGCCTTCAACTTCGCTTGATTTGAAACTAAACCATTTGATTCGCATGGATTTGAAGCTAACTCTTCTACTTCGCATTGATTTGAAGCTAAATCATGTGTTTCGCATGGATTTGAAGCTAACTCGTTTGCTTTGCATGCGGTTGAGGCTAAATCATGCATATCACAAGTATTTGAAGCTAAACCATTTGTTTCGCAAGAATATTAAGCTAAACCAGGTGTTTCGAATGAATTTGAAGCTAAATCATGTGATTCGCATGGATTTGAAGCTGACTCGTTGGATTCGGAAGCAGTTGATGCTAAATCATGAATACCACAAGTATTTGAAGCTGAACAATTTGTATCGCATGGGTTTGAAGCTAAGCCTTCTACTTCGCATTGATTTGAAGCTAAATCATGCGTCTCGCTTGGATTTGAAGCTAACTGGTTTGTTTCGAATGTAGTTGAAGCTAAATCATCTATATCACAAGTATTTGAAGCTGAAGCATTCGTTTCCTACGAATATTAAGCTAAACCATGTGTTTCGCATGAATTTGAAGCTAAATCATGTGTTTCGCATGGATTTGAAGCTAACTCGTTTGTTTCGCATGCATTTGAGGCTAAATCATGTATATCACAAGTATTTGAATCTAAATGATTTGTTTCGCATGGTTTCGAAGATTAGCCTTCTACTTCGTATTGAATTGAAGCTAAATCACGTGTTTCGCTTGGATTTGAAGCTAATTCGCTCGTTTCTCACGCAGTTGAATCTGAATCATGTATATCACAACTATTTGAAACTAAACCATTTGATTGGCATGGATTTGAAGCTGAGCCTGCCTCTTCGCATTTATTTGAAGCTAAATCATGTGTTTCGCATGGATTTGAAGGTAACTCGTTTGTTTCGCCTGCATTTGAAGCTAAATTGTGTATATCACAAGTATTTGAAGCTAAATGATTTGTTTCGCATTGATTCAAAGATACGCCTTATACGTCGCACTGAGTTGAAGCTAAATCATGTGTTTCGCATGGATTTGAACCTAAATCGTTTGTTTCGCATGCAGTTGAAGCTAAATCATGTATATCACAAGTGTTTGAACCTAAACCATTTGATTCGCATGGATTTGAAGCTCAGCCTTCTACTTCGTATTGAATTGAAGCTAAATCACGTGTTTCGCTAGGACTTGAAGCTAATTCGCTCGTTTCGCACGCAGTTGAATCTGAATCATGTATATCACAACTATTTGAAACTAAACCATTTGATTCGCATGGATTTGAAGCTGAGCCTTCCTCTTCGCATTTATTTGAAGCTAAATCATGTGTTTCGCATGGATTTGAAGCTAACTCGTTTGTTTCGCCTGCATTTGAAGCTAAATTGTGTATATCACAAGTATTTGAAGCTAAATGATTTGTTTCGCATTGATTCGAAGATACGCCTTATACGTCGCACTGAGTTGAAGCTAAATCATGTGTTTCGCATGGATTTGAACCTAAATCGTTTGTTTCGCATGCAGTTGAAGCTAAATCATGTATATCACAAGTATTTGAACCTAAACCATTTGATTCGCATGGATTTGAAGCTCAGCCTTCTACTTCGTATTGAATTGAAGCTAAATCACGTGTTTCGCTAGGAATGGAAGCTAATTCGCTCGTTTCGCACGCAGTTGAATCTGAATCATGTATATCACAACTATTTGAAACTAAACCATTTGATTCGCATGGATTTGAAGCTGAGCCTTCCTCTTCGCATTTATTTGAAGCTAAATCATGTGTTTCGCATGGATTTGAAGCTAACTCGTTTGTTTCGCCTGCATTTGAAGCTAAATCGTGTATATCACAAGTATTTGAAGCTAAATGATTTGTTTCGCATTGATTCGAAGATACGCCTTATACGTCGCACTGATTTTAAGCTAAATCATGTGTTTCGCATGGATTTGAACCTAAATCGTTTGTTTCGCATGCAGTTGAAGCTAAATCATGTATATCACAAGTATTTGAACCTAAACCATTTGATTCGCATGGATTTGAAGCTCAGCCTTCTACTTCGTATTGAATTGAAGCTAAATCACGTGTTTCGCTAGGATTTGAAGCTAATTCGCTCGTTTCGCACGCAGTTGAATCTGAATCATGTATATCACAACTATTTGAAACTAAACCATTTGATTCGCATGGATTTGAAGCTGAGCCTTCCTCTTCGCATTTATTTGAAGCTAAATCATGTGTTTCGCTTGGATTTGAAGCTAACTCGTTCGTTTCGCATGCAGTTGAATCTAAATCATGTATATCACAAGTATTTGACGCTAAACCAATTGTTTCGCATGGATTTGAGGATAAGCCTTCCTCTTCGCATTTATTTGAAGCTAAATCATGTGATCCGCAAGGATTAGAAGCTAAGCCTTCAACTTCGCATTGATTTGAAACTAAACCATTTGATTCGCATGGATTTGAAGCTAAGTCTTCTACTTCGCATTGATTTGAAGCTAAATCATGTGTTTCGCATGGATTTGAAGCTAACTCGTTTGCTTTGCATGCGGTTGAGGCTAAATCATGCATATCACAAGTATTTGAAGCTAAACCATTTGTTTCGCAAGAATATTAAGCTAAACCAGGTGTTTCGAATGAATTTGAAGCTAAATCATGTGATTCGCATGGATTTGAAGCTGACTCGTTGGATTCGGAAGCAGTTGATGCTAAATCATGAATACCACAAGTATTTGAAGCTGAACAATTTGTATCGCATGGGTTTGAAGCTAAGCCTTCTACTTCGCATTGATTTGAAGCTAAATCATGCGTCTCGCTTGGATTTGAAGCTAACTGGTTTGTTTCGAATGTAGTTGAAGCTAAATCATCTATATCACAAGTATTTGAAGCTGAAGCATTTGTTTCCTACGAATATTAAGCTAAACCATGTGTTTCGCATGAATTTGAAGCTAAATCATGTGTTTCGCTATGATTTGAAACTAACTCGTTTGCTTAGCATGCGGTTGCGGCTAAATCATGCATATCACAAGTATTTGAAGCTAAACCATTTGTTTCGCAAGAATATTAAGCTAAACCATGTGTTTCGCATGAATTTGAAGCTAAATCATGTGTTTCGCATGGATTTGAAGCTAACTCGTTTGTTTCGCATGCATTTGAGGCTAAATCATGTATATCACAAGTATTTGAATCTAAATGATTTGTTTCGCATGGTTTCGAAGATTAGCCTTCTACTTCGTATTGAATTGAAGCTAAATCACGTGTTTCGCTTGGATTTGAAGCTAATTCGCTCGTTTCTCACGCAGTTGAATCTGAATCATGTATATCACAACTATTTGAAACTAAACCATTTGATTGGCATGGATTTGAAGCTGAGCCTGCCTCTTCGCATTTATTTGAAGCTAAATCATGTGTTTCGCATGGATTTGAACCTAAATCGTTTGTTTCGCATGCAGTTGAAGCTAAATCATGTATATCACAAGTATTTGAACCTAAACCATTTGATTCGCATGGATTTGAAGCTCAGCCTTCTACTTCGTATTGAATTGAAGCTAAATCACGTGTTTCGCTAGGATTTGAAGCTAATTCGCTCGTTTCGCACGCAGTTGAATCTGAATTATGTATATCACAACTATTTGAAACTAAACCATTTGATTCGCATGGATTTGAAGCTGAGCCTTCCTCTCCGCATTTATTTGAAGCTAAATCATGTGTTTCGCATGGATTTGAAGCTAACTCGTTTGTTTCGCCTGCATTTGAAGCTAAATCGTGTATATCACAAGTATTTGAAGCTAAATGATTTGTTTCGCATTTATTCGAAGATACGCCTTATACTACACAGTGATTTGAAGCTAAATCATGTGTTTCGCATGGATTTGAACCTAAATCGTTTGTTTCGCATGCAGTTGAAGCTAAATCATGTATATCACAAGTATTTGAACCTAAACAATTTGATTCGCATGGATTTGAAGCTAAGCCTTCTACTTCGCATTGATTAGAAGCTAAGTCATGTGTTTCGTTTGGATTTGAAGCTAACTCGTTCGTTTCGCATGCAGTTGAATCTAAATCATGTATATCACAAGTATTTGACGCTAAACCAATTGTTTCGCATGGATTTGAAGATAAGCCTTCCTCTTCGCATTTATTTGAAGCTAAATCATGTGATCCGCAAGGATTAGAAGCTAAGCCTTCAACTTCGCATTGATTTGAAACTAAACCATTTGATTCGCATGGATTTGAAGCTAAGTCTTCTACTTCGCATTGATTTGAAGCTAAATCATGTGTTTCGCATGGATTTGAAGCTAACTCGTTTGTTTCGCCTGCATTTGAAGCTAAATCGTGTATATCACAAGTATTTGAAGCTAAATGTTTTGTTTCGCATTGATTCGAAGATACGCCTTATACTACACAGTGATTTGAAGCTAAATCATGTGTTTCGCATGGATTTGAACCTAAATCGTTTGTTTCGCATGCAGTTGAAGCTAAATCATGTATATCACAAGTATTTGAACCTAAACAATTTGATTCGCATGGATTTGAAGCTAAGCCTTCTACTTCGCATTGATTAGAAGCTAAGTCATGTGTTTCGCTTCGATTTGAAGCTAACTCGTTCGTTTCGCATGCAGTTGAATCTAAATCATGTATATCACAAGTATTTGACGCTAAACCAATTGTTTCGCATGGATTTGAAGATAAGCCTTCCTCTTCGCATTTATTTGAAGCTAAATCATGTGATCCGCAAGGATTAGAAGCTAAGCCTTCAACTTCGCATTGATTTGAAACTAAACCATTTGATTCGCATGGATTTGAAGCTAAGTCTTCTACTTCGCATTGATTTGAAGCTAAATCATGTGTTTCGCATGGATTTGAAGCTAACTCGTTTATTTCGCCTGCATTTGAAGCTAAATCGTGTATATCACAAGTATTTGAAGCTAAATGATTTGTTTCGCATTGATTAGAAGATACGCCTTATACTACACAGTGATTTGAAGCTAAATCATGTGTTTCGCATGGATTTGAACCTAAATCGTTTGTTTCGCATGCAGTTGAAGCTAAATCATGTATATCACAAGTATTTGAACCTAAACAATTTGATTCGCATGGATTTGAAGCTATGCCTTCTACTTCGCATTGATTAGAAGCTATGTCATGTGTTTCGCTTGGATTTGAAGCTAACTCGTTTGTTTCACATGCAGTTGAAGCTAAATCATGTATATCACAAGTGTTTGAAGCTAAACCATTTGTTTTGCATGGATTTGAAGCTAAGCCTTCTACTTCACATTGATTAGAAGCTAAGTCATGTGTTTCGCTTGGATTTGAAGCTAACTCGTTCGTTTCGCATGCAGTTGAATCTAAATCATGTATATCACAAGTATTTGACGCTAAACAAATTGTTTCGCATGGATTTGAAGATAAGCCTTCCTCTACGCATTTATTTGAAGCTAAATCATGTGATTCGCAAGGATTAGAAGCTAAGCCTTCAACTTCGCATTGATATGAATCTAAATAATTTGTTTCGCTTGGATTTGAAGCTGAGTCTTCTACTTCGCATTGATTTGAAGCTAAATCATGTGTTTCGCATGGATTTGAAGCTAACTGGTTTGTTTCGCGTGCAGTTGAAGCTAAATCATGTATATCACAAGTATTTAAAGCTAAACCGTTTGTTTGGCATGAATATAAATCTAAACCATGTGTTTCGCATGAGTTTGTTGTTAAATCATGTGTTTCGCATGGATTTGAAGCTAACTCGTTTATTTCGCATGCAGTTGAATCTAAACCATGTATATCCCAAGTATTTGAGCTAAACCATTTGTTTCGCATGGATTTGAAGATCAGCCTTCTACTTCGCATTGATTTGAAGATAAATAATGTGTTTCGCTTGGATTTGAAACTAACTCGTTTGTATCGCACGCACTTGAATCTAAATCAAGTATATCACAAGTGTTTGAAGCTAAACAGTTTGATTCGCATGGATCTGAAGCTAAGCCTTCTACCTCGCATTGATTTGAAGATAAATCATGTGTTTCGCTTGGATTTGAAGCTAACTCGTTTGTTTCCCATGCACTTGAATCTAAACTATGCATATCACATGTATTTAAAGCTAAACCGTTTGATTCGCATGGATTTGAAGCTAAGCCTTCTACCTCGCATTGATTTGAACATAAATCATGTGTTTCGCTTGGATTTGAAGCTAACTCGTTTGTTTCGCACGCACTTGAATCTAAATCAATTATATCACAAGTATTTGAAGCTAAACCGTTTGATTCGCATGGATTTGAAGCTAAGCCTTCTACTTCGCATTGATTTGAACCTAAATCATGTGTTTCGCATGGATTTCAAGCGCACTCGTTTGTTTCGCATGCAGTTGAAGCTAAATCATATATATCACAAGTATTTGACATTGAAACATTTGGTTCGCATGAATATTAAGCTAAACCATGTGTTTCGCATGAATTTGTCGATAAATCATGTGTTTCGCTTATTTATGAAGCTAACTCGTTTGTTTCGCCGACATTTTAAGCTAAATCATGTATATTAGAAATATTTGAAGCTAAACCATTTGATTCGCATGGATTCGAAGAAAAGACTTCTACTTCGCATTGATTTTAAGCTAAATCATGTGTTTCGTATTCATTTGAAGCTACCTTGTTTGTTTCGCATGCAGTTGAATCTAATTATGTATATCACAAGTATTTGAACTGCACCATTCGTATCGCATGAATATTATGTTAAACCATGTGTTTCGCATGAATTTGAAGCTCAAACTTCTACATCGCATGAATATGTAGCTAAAACATGTGTTTCGCTTGGATTTGAAGCTAACTCGTTTGTTTTGCATGCACTAGAAGCTAAATCATGTATATCACAAGTATTTGTGCCAAAACCAGTTGTTTCGCATGGATTCGAAGATAAGCCTTCTACTTCGCATTGATATTAATCTAAATGATGTGTTTCGCATGGATTTGAAGCTAACTCGTTTGTTTCGCATGCAGTTGAATCTAAACCATGTATATCCCAAGTATTTGAGCTAAACCATTTGTTTAGCATGGATTCGAATATAAGCCTTCTACTTCGCATTCATATGAAGCTAAATCATGTGTTTCGCATGGATTTAAAGCTAATTCGATTGTTTCGCATGCTGTTGAGCCTAAATCATGTACATTACAAGTATTTGAATCTAAACCATCTGTTTCGTGTGGATTCGAAGATCAGCCTTCTGCTTCGCATTGATTTGAAGCTAACTCATTTGATTCGCTGAAATTTAAAGCCAGCTCGTTTGTTTCGCATGCAGTTGAATCTGAATCATGTAATCCCAAGTATTTGAAGCTATTCCATTGGTTTCGCATGGAGTCGAAGGTAAGCCTTCTACTTCGCATTGATTTGAGGCTAAATCATGCGTTTCGCATGGATTTGAAGCTAACTCGTTTGTTTCGCATGCTGTTGCTGCTAAATCATGTATATTACAACTATTTGAAGCTAAACCATCTGTTTCGTGTGGATTCGAAGATCAGCCTTCTACTTCGCATTGATTTGAAGCTAAATCATGTGTTTCGCATGGATTTGAAGCTAACGCGTGTGTTTCGCATGCAGTTGAAGCTAAATCATGTATATCACAAGTATTTGAAGCTAAACCATTTGGTTCCCATGGATTTAAGGCTAGGCCTTCTACTTCGCATTGATTTGGAATTATAATCATGTGTTTCGCTTGGATTTAAAGCTAACTCGTTTGTTTCCCATGCACTTGAATCTAAACTATGCATATCACATGTATTTAAAGCTAAACCGTTTGATTCGCATGGATTTGAAGCTAAGCCTTCTACCTCGCATTGATTTGAACATAAATCATGTGTTTCGCTTGGATTTGAAGCTAACTCGTTTGTTTCGCACGCACTTGAATCTAAATCAACTATATCACAAGTATTTGAAGCTAAACCGTTTGATTCGCATGGATTTGAAGCTAAGCCTTCGACTTCGCATTGATTTGAAGCTAAATCATGTGTTTCGCATGGATTTCAAGCGCACTCGTTTGTTTCGCATGCAGTTGAAGCTAAATCATATATATCACAAGTATTTGAAATTGAAACATTTGGTTCGCATGAATATTAAGCTAAACCATGTGTTTCGCATGAATTTGTCGATAAATCATGTGTTTCGCTTATTTATGAAGCTAACTCGTTTGTTTCGCCGACATTTTAAGCTAAATCATGTATATTAGAAATATTTGAAGCTAAACCATTTGATTCGCATGGATTCGAAGAAAAGACTTCTACTTCGCATTGATTTTAAGCTAAATCATGTGTTTCGTATTCATTTGAAGCTACCTTGTTTGTTTCGCATGCAGTTGAATCTAATTATGTATATCACAAGTATTTGAACTGCACCATTCGTATCGCATGAATATTATGTTAAACCATGTGTTTCGCATGAATTTGAAGCTCAAACTTCTACATCGCATGGATATGTAGCTAAAACATGTGTTTCGCTTGGATTTGAAGCTAACTCGTTTGTTTTGCATGCACTAGAAGCTAAATCATGTATATCACAAGTATTTGAGCCAAAACCAGTTGTTTCGCATGGATTCGAATATAAGCCTTCTACTTCGCATTGATATTAATCTAAATGATGTGTTTCGCATGGATTTGAAGCTAACTCGTTTGTTTCGCATGCAGTTGAATCTAAACCATGTATATCCCGAGTATTTGAGCTAAACCATTTGTTTAGCATGGATTCGAATATAAGCCTTCTACTTCGCATTCATTTGAAGCTAAATCATGTGTTTCGCATGGATTTAAAGCTAATTCGATTGTTTCGCATGCTGTTGAGCCTAAATCATGTACATTACAAGTATTTGAATCTAAACCATCTGTTTCGTGTGGATTCGAAGATCAGCCTTCTACTTCGCATTGATTTGAAGCTAACTCATTTGATTCGCTGAAATTTAAAGCCAGCTCGTTTGTTTCGCATGCAGTTGAATCTGAATCATGTAATCCCAAGTATTTGAAGCTATTCCATTGGTTTCGCATGGAGTCGAAGGTAAGCCTTCTACTTCGCATTGATTTGAGGCTAAATCATGCGTTTCGCATGGATTTGAAGCTAACTCGTTTGTTTCGCATGCTGTTGCTGCTAAATCATGTATATTACAACTATTTGAAGCTAAACCATCTGTTTCGTGTGGATTCGAAGATCAGCCTTCTACTTCGCATTGATTTGAAGCTAAATCATGTGTTTCGCATGGATTTGAAGCTAACGCGTGTGTTTCGCATGCAGTTGAAGCTAAATCATGTATATCACAAGTATTTGAAGCTAAACCATTTGGTTCCCATGGATTTAAGGCTAGGCCTTCTACTTCGCATTGATTTGGAATTATAATCATGTGTTTCGCTTGGATTTGAAGCTAACTCGTTTGTTTTGCATGCACTTGAATATAAATCAAGCATGTCACAAGTATTTGAAGCTAAACCAGTTGTTTCGCATGGATTCGAAGATCAGCCTTCTACTTCGCTTTTACTTGAAGCTAAATCATGTGTTTCGCATGGATTTGAAGCTAAGTCGTTTGTTTCGCATGCAGTTGAAGCTAAGTCATGTATATCACAAGTATTTGAAGCTAAACCATTGGATTCGCATGGATTTGAAGCTAGGCGTTCTACTTCGCATTGATCTGAATCTAAATCATGTGTTACGCTTGGATTTGAAGCTAACTGGTTTGTTTCGCATGCAGTTGAAGCTAAATCATGTATATCAGAAGTATTTGAAGCTAAACCATTTGTTTCGTATGAATATTAAGCTAAACCATGTGTTTCGCATGAATTTGTCGATAAATCATGTGTTTCGCTTATCTATGAAGCTTACTCGCTTGTTTCGCCGGCATTTTAAGCTAAATCATGTATATCAGAAATATTTGAAGCTAAACCATTTGTTTCGCATTCATTCGATGATAAGCCTTCTACTTCGCATTGATTTCAAGCTAAATCATGTGTTTCGTATTCATTTGAAGCTACCTCGTTTGTTTCGCATGCAGTTGAATCTAATTATGTATATCAAAAGTATTTGAAACTATACCATTTGATTCGCATTGATTTGAAGCTAAATCATGTGTTTCGCTAGGATTTGAAGCTTAGTCGTTTGTTTCTCATGCAGTTGAATCTAAACCATGTATATCCCAAGTATTTGAAGCTAAACCATTTGTCTCGCATGGATTCGAAGATAAGCCTTCTACTTCGCATTGATATTAATCTAAATGATGTGTTTCGCATGGATTTGAAGCTAACTCGTTTGTTTCGCATGCAGTTGAATCTAAACCATGTATATCCCAAGTATTTGAGCTAAACCATTTGTTTCGCATGGATTCGAAGATCAGCCTTCTGCTTCGCATTGATTTGATGTTAAATCATATGTTTCGAATGGATATGAAGCTATCTCGTTTGTTTCGCATGCACTTGAATATAAATCAAGTATATCACAAGTATTTGAAGCTAAACCGTTTGATTCGCATGGATTTGAAGCTAAGCCTTCTACTTCGCATTGAATTGAAGATAGCTCGTTTGTTTCGCATGCAGTTGAAGCTAAATCATGTATATCACAAGTATTTGTAGCTAAACCATTTGTTTCGCATGGATTTGAAGATCAGCCTTCTACTTCGCATTGATTTGAAGCTGAATCCTGTGTTTCGCATGGATTTGAAGCTAACTCGTTTGTTTCGTATGCTGTTGAAGCTAAATCATATATATCACAAGTATTTGAAGCTAAACCATTTTATTCCCATGGATTCGAATATAAACCTTCTCCTTCGCATTGGTTTTATTCTAAATCATGTGTTTCGCATGGATTTAAAGCTAACTCGATTGTTTTGCCCACACTTGAAGCTAAATCATGTTTATCAGAGGTATTTGTAGCTAAGCCATTTGTTTCGCACGGATTTGAAGATAACCCTTCTAGTACGCATTGATTTGAAGCTAAATCATGTGTTTCGCATGGATTTGAAGCTAAGTCGTTTGATTCGCATGCAGTTGAAGCTAAATCATGTATATCACAAGTATTTGAAGCTAAACCATTTGTTACGCATGGATTTGAAGATCAGCCTTCTACTTGGCTTTGATTTGAAGCTGAATCCTGTGTTTCGCATGGATATGAAGCTAACTCGTTTGTTTCGTATGCTGTTGAAGCTAAATCATGTATATCACAAGTATTTGAACCTAAACCATTTTATTCCCATGAATTTGAAGCTATGCCTTCTACTTCGCATTGATTTTGAGCTAAATCATGTGTTTCGCATGGATTTGAAGCTAAGTCGTTTGTTTCGCATGCAGCTGAAGCTAAATCATGTATATCACAAGTGTTTGAAGCTAAACCATTTGTTTCGCATGGATTCGAAGATAACCCTCCTACTTCGCATTGATTTGAAGATAAATCATGTGTTTCGCTTGGATTTGAAGCTAACTCGTTTGTTTCGCACGCAGTTGAAGATAAGTCATGTATATAAAAAGTATTTGAAGCTAAACCATTTGATTCGCATGGATTCGAATATAAACCTTCTACTTCGCATTGGTTTTATTCTATATCATGTGTTTCGCATGGATTTAAAGCTAAGTCGTTTGTTTCGCATGCAGTTGAAGCTAAATCATGTATATCACAAGTGTTTGAAGCTAAACCATTTGTTTCGCATGGTTTCGAAGATAACCCTTCTACTTCTCATTGATTTGAAGCTAAATCATGTGTTTCGCATGGATTTGAGGCTAAGTCGTTTGTTTCGCATGCAGTTGAAGCTAAATCATGTATATCAAAAGTATTTGAAGCTAAAGCATTTCAGCCGCAGGGATTTGAAGCTAATTCTTCTACTTCGCATTGATTTGAAGCTGAATCATCTGTTTCGCTTGTATTTGAACCTAACTCGTTTGTTTCGCATGCTGTTGAAGCTAAATCATGTATATCACAAGTATTTGAAGCTAAACCATTTTATTCCCATGGATTCGAATATAAACCTTCTCCTTCGCATTGGTTTTATTCTAAATCATGTGTTTCGCATGGATTTAAAGCTAAGTCGTTCGTTTCGCATGCAGTTGAAGCTAAACCGTGTATATCACAAGTATTTGGTGCTAAACCGTTTGTTTGGCATGGATTTGAAGCTATGCCTTCTACTTCGCATTGATTTTGAGCTAAATCATGTATATCACAAGTGTTTGAAGCTAAACCATTTGTTTCGCATGGATTCGAAGATAACCCTTCTACTTCGCATTGATTTGAAGATAAATCATGTGTTTCGCATGGATTTGAAGCTAACTCGTTTGTTTCGCATGCTGTTGAAGTTAAATCATGTATATCACAAGTATTTGAAGCTAAACCATTTGATTCCCATGGATTTGAAGCTATGTCTTCTACTTCGCATTGATTTTGAGTTAAATCATGTGTTTCGCATGGATTCAAAGCTAACTCGTTTGCTTCGCATGTAGTTGAAGCTAAATCATGTATATCACAAGTGTTTGAAGCTAAACCATTTTATTACCATGAATTTGAAGCTATGCCTTCTACTTCGCATTGATTTGATGTTAAATCATATGTTTCGCATGGATTTGAAGCTATCTCGTTTCTTTCGCATGCACTTGAATATAAATCAAATATATCACAAGTATTTGAAGCTAAACCGTTTCATTCGCTTGGATTTGAAGCTAAGCCTTCTACTTCGCATTGATTTGATGTTAAATCATATGTTTCGCATGGATTTGAAGCTATCTCGTTTCTTTCGCATGCACTTGAATATAAATCAAATATATCACAAGTATTCGAAGCTAAACAGTTTCAATCGCTTGGATTTGAATCTAATCCTTCTACTTCGCATTGATTTGAAACTGAATCATCTGTTTCGCTTGTATTTGAACCTAACTCGTTTGTTTCGCACGCAGTTGGAGATAAATCATGTATATCACAAGTATTTGAAGCTAAACCATTTGATTCGCATGGATTTGAAGCTGAGCCTTATTCTTCGCATTTATTTGAAGCTGAATCATGTGATTCGCTTGGATTTGAATCTAACTCGTTTGTTTCGCATGCAGTTGAATTTAAATCATGTATATCACAAGTATTTGCAGCTAAACCATTTGATTCGTAAGGATTTGAAGATAAGCCTTCTACTTCGCATTGATTTGAAGCTAAATCATGTGTTTCGCTTGGATTTGAAGCTAGCTCGTTTGTTTCGCATGCAGTTGAAGCTAAATCATGTACATCAAAATTATTTGAAGCTAAACCATTTGATTCGCATGGATTTGTAGCTAAGCCTTCTACCTCGCATTGTTTTGGACCTAAATCATGTTTTTCCCATGGATTTAAAGCTAACTCGATTGTTTCGCCCGCACTTGAAGCTAAATCATGTTTATCAGAGGTATTTGTAGCTAAACCATTTGTTTCGCATGAATTTGAAGATAAGCCTTCTACTTCGCATTGATTTGAAACTAAATCATGCGTTTCGCATGGATTTGAAGCTAACTCGATTGTTTCGCATGCTGTTGAAGTTAAATCATGTATATCACAAGTGTTTGTAGCTAAACCATTTGTTTCGCATGGATACGAAGATAACCCTTCTACTTCGCATTGATTTGAAGCTAAATCATGTGTTTCGCATGGATTTGAAGCTAACTCGTTTGTTTCGCATGCTGTTGAAGTTAAATCTTGTATATGACAAGTATTTGAAGCTAAACCATTTGATTCCCATGGATTTGAAGCTATGCCTCCTACTTCGCATTGATTTGGAGTTAAATCATGTGTTTCGCATGCATTTAAAGCTATCCCGTTTGTTTCGCACGCAGTTGAAGGTAAATCATGTATATCAGAGGTATTTGTAGCTAAACCATTTGTTTCGCACGGTTTTGAAGGTAACCCTTCTAGTTCGCATTGATTTGGAGCTAAATCATGTGTTTCGCATGGATTTGAAGCTAACTCGTTTGCTTTGTATGCTGTTGAATCTAAATCATGTATATCACAAGTATTTGAAGCTAAACCATTTTATTCCCTTGGATTCGAATATAAACCTTCTCCTTCGCATTGGTTTTATTCTAAATCATGTGTTTGGCATGGATTTAAAGCTAAGTCGTTTGTTTCGCATGCAGTTGAAGCTAAATCATGTATATCGCAAGTGTTTGAAGCTAATCCATTTGTTTCGCATGGATTCGAAGATAACCCTTCTACTTCGCATTCATTTGAATCTAAATCATGTGTTTCGCATGGATTTGAAGCTAACTCGTTTGTTTCGCATGCTGTTGAAGTTAAATCATGTATATGACGAGTATTTGAAGCTAAACCATTTGATTCCCATGGATTTGAAGCTATGCCTTCTACTTCGCATTGATTTGGAGTTAAATCATGTGTTTCGCATGGATTTAAAGCTAACACGATTGTTTCGCATGCAGTTGAAGCTAAATCATGTATATCACAAGTGTTTGAAGCTAAACCATTTGTTTCGCATGGATTCGAAGATAACCCTTCTACTTCGCATTGATTTGATGTTAAATCATATGTTTCGCATGGATTTGAAGCTATCTCGTTTCTTTCGCATGCACTTGAATATAAATCAAATATATCACAAGTATTTGAAGCTAAACCGTTTCATTCGCTTGGATTTGAAGATAAGCCTTCTACTTCGCATTGATTTGAAGCTGAATCATCTGTTTCGCTTTTATTTGAACTTAACTCGATTGTTTCGCATGCTGTTGAAGTTAAATCATGTAAATCACAAGTATTTGAAGCTAAAGCATTTCATCCGCATGAATTTGAAGCTAAGCCTTCTACTTCGCATTGATTTGAAGCTGAATCATCTGTTTCGCTTGTATTGGAACCTAACTCGTTTGTTTCGCACGCAGTTGAAGATAAATCATGTATATCACAAGTATTTGAAGCTAAACCATTTGTTTCGCATGGATACGAAGATAACCCTTCTACTTCGCATTGATTTGAAGCTAAATCATGTGTTTCGCATGGATTTGAAGCTAAGTCGTTTGTTTCGCATGCAGTTGAACCTAAATCATGTATATCACAAGTGTTTGAAGCTAAACCATTTGTTTCGCATGGATTCGAAGATAACCCTTCTACTTCGCATTGATTTGAAGCTAAATCATGTGTTTCGCATGGATTTGAGGCTAAGTCGTTTGTTTCGCATGCTGTTGAAGTTAAATCATGCATATCACAAGTATTTGAAGCTAAACCATTTGATTCCCATGGATTTGAAGCTATGCCTTCTACTTCGCATTGATTTGGAGTTAAATCACGTGTTTCGCATGGATTTAAAGCTAACTCGTTTGTTTCGCATGCAGTTGAAGCTAAACTGTGTATATCACAAGTATTTGATGCTAAACCGTTTGTTTGGCATGGATTTGGAGCTATGCCTTCTACTTCGCATTGATTTGGAGCCAAATCATGTGTTTCGCATGGATTTGAAGCTAACTCGTTTGTTTCGTATGCTGTTGAAGCTAAATCATGTATATCACAAGTATTTGAAGCTAAACCATTTTATTCCCATGGATTCGAATATAAATCTTCTCCTTCGCATTGGTTTTATTCTAAATCATGTGTTTCGTATGGATTTAAAGCTAAGTCGTTTGTTTCGCATGCAGTTGAAGCTAAATCATGTATATCACAAGTGTTTGAAGCTAAACCATTTGTTTCGCATGGATTCGAAGATAACCCTTCTACTTCGCATTGATTTGGAGCTAAATCATGTGTTTCGCATGGATTTGAAGCTAACTCCTTTGTTTCGTATGCTGTTGAAGCTAAATCATGTATATCACAAGTATTTGAAGCTAAACCATTTTATTCCCATGGTTTCGAATATAAATCTTCTCCTTCGCATTGGTTTTATTCTAAATCATGTGTTTCGTATGGATTTAAAGCTAAGTCGTTTGTTTCGCATGCAGTTGAAGCTAAATCATGTATATCACAAGTGTTTGAAGCTAAACCATTTGTTTCGCATGGATTCGAAGATAACCCTTCTACTTCGCATTGATTTGGAGCTAAATCATGTGTTTCGCATGGATTTGAAGCTAACTCCTTTGTTTCGTATGCTGTTGAAGCTAAATCATGTATATCACAAGTATTTGAAGCTAAACCATTTTATTCCCATGGATTCGAATATAAATCTTCTCCTTCGCATTGGTTTTATTCTAAATCATGTGTTTCGTATGGATTTAAAGCTAAGTCGTTTGTTTCGCATGCAGTTGAAGCTAAATCATGTATATCACAAGTGTTTGAATCTAAACCATTTGTTTCGCATGGATTCGAAGATAACCCTTCTACTTCGCACTGATTTGGAGCTAAATCATGTATATCACAAGTGTTTGAATCTAAACCATTTGTTTCGCATGGATTCGAAGATAACCCTTCTACTTCGCATTGATTTGGAGCTAAATCATGTGTTTCGCATGGATTTGAAGCTAACTCCATTGTTTCGTATGCTGTTGAAGCTAAATCATGTATATCACAAGTATTTGAAGCTAAACCATTTTATTCCCATGAATTTGAAGCTATGCCTTCTACTTCGCATTGATTTTGAGTTAAATCATGTGTTTCGCATGGATTCAAAGCTAACTCGTTTGTTTCGCGTGCAGCTGAAGCTAAATCAAGTATATCACAAGTGTTTGTAGCTAAACCATTTGATTCGCACGTATTTGAAGATAACCCTTCTAGTTCGCATTGATTTGAAGCTAAATCATGTGTTTCGCATGGATTTAAAGCTAAGTCGTTTGTTTCGCATGCAGTTGAAGCTAAATCATGTATATCACAAGTGTTTGAAGCTAAACCATTTGTTTCGCATGGATTCGAAGATAACCCTTCTACTTCGCATTGATTTGAAGTTAAATCATGTGTTTCGCATGGATTTGAGGCTAAGTCGTTTGTTTCGCATGCTGTTGAAGTTAAATCATGTATATCACAAGTATTTGAAGCTAAACCATTTGATTCCCATGGATTTGAAGCTATGCCTTCTACTTCGCATTGATTTGGAGTTAAATAATGTGTTTCGCATGGATTTAAAGCTAACTCGTTTGTTTCGCATGCAGTTGAAGCTGAATCATGTATATCACAAGTATTTGAACCTAAACTATTCGTTTCGCATGGATTCGAGGATAAGCCTTCCACTCCGCATTGATTTGAAACTAAATCATGTGTTTCGCATGGGTTTGAAGCTAAGCCATCAACTTCGCGTTGACTTGATGCTAAATCATGTTTTTCGTTTGGACTTGAAGCTAACTCGTTTGTTTCGCATGTTGTTGAAGCTAAATCATGTATTTCACAAGTATTTGAAGCTAAACCATTTGTTTCGCATTTATTCGAAGCTAAGCCTTCTACTTCACATTGATTTGAGGCTAAATCATGTGTCTCGCTTGGATTTGAAGCTAACTCGTTTTTTTCGCTAGCAGTTGCAGCTAAATCATGTATATCACAAGTATTTGAAGCTAAACCATTTGATTCCCATGGATTTGAAGCTAAGCTTTCAACTTCGCATTGATTTGAGTATAAATCATGTGTTTCGCTTGGATTTGAAGCTAACTCGTTTGTTTCGCATGCTGTTGAAGCTAAATCATGTATATCACAAGTAATTGAAGCTATATCATATGCTTCGCATGGATTCGAAGATAACCCTACTAATTCGCATTGATTTGATGCTAAATCATGTGTTTCGCATGGATTTGAAGCTAACTCGTTTGTTTCGCATGCTGTTGAAACTAAGTCATGAATATCACAAGTATTTGAAGCTAAACCATTTGTTTCGCATGGATTCGAAGATAAGCCTCCTACTTCGCATTGATTTGAAGCTAAATCATGTGTTCGCATGGATTTGAACCTACCCCGTTTGTTTCGCATGCTGTTGAAGCTAAATCATGTATATTACAAGTATTTGAAGCTAAACCATTTGTTTCGCTTGGATTCGAAGATAAGCCTTCTACTTCGCATTGATTTTAATCTAATTCATGTGTTTCGCATGGATTTAAAGCTAAGTCGTTTGTTTCGCATGCAGTTGAAGCTAAATCATGTATATCACAAGTGTTTGAAGCTAAACCATTTGTTTCGCATGGATTCGAAGATAACCCTTCTACTTCGCATTGATTTGAAGCTAAATCATGTGTTTCGCATGGATTTGAGGCTAAGTCGTTTGTTTCGCATGCTGTTGAAGTTAAATCATGTATATCACAAGTATTTGAAGCTAAACCATTTGATTCCCATGGATTTGAAGCTATGCCTTCTACTTCGCATTGATTTGGAGTTAAATAATGTGTTTCGCATGGATTTAAAGCTAACTCGTTTGTTTCGCATGCAGTTGAAGCTGAATCATGTATATCACAAGTATTTGAACCTAAACTATTCGTTTCGCATGGATTCGAGGATAAGCCTTCCACTCCGCATTGATTTGAAACTAAATCATGTGTTTCGCATGGGTTTGAAGCTAAGCCATCAACTTCGCGTTGACTTGATGCTAAATCATGTTTTTCGTTTGGACTTGAAGCTAACTCGTTTGTTTCGCATGTTGTTGAAGCTAAATCATGTATTTCACAAGTATTTGAAGCTAAACCATTTGTTTCGCATTTATTCGAAGCTAAGCCTTCTACTTCACATTGATTTGAGGCTAAATCATGTGTCTCGCTTGGATTTGAAGCTAACTCGTTTTTTTCGCTAGCAGTTGCAGCTAAATCATGTATATCACAAGTATTTGAAGCTAAACCATTTGATTCCCATGGATTTGAAGCTAAGCTTTCAACTTCGCATTGATTTGAGTATAAATCATGTGTTTCGCTTGGATTTGAAGCTAACTCGTTTGTTTCGCATGCTGTTGAAGCTAAATCATGTATATCACAAGTAATTGAAGCTATATCATATGCATCGCATGGATTCGAAGATAACCCTTCTAATTCGCATTGATTTGATGCTAAATCATGTGTTTCGCATGGATTTGAAGCTAACTCGTTTGTTTCGCATGCTGTTGAAACTAAGTCATGAATATCACAAGTATTTGAAGCTAAACCATTTGTTTCGCATGGATTCGAAGATAAGCCTCCTACTTCGCATTGATTTGAAGCTAAATCATGTGTTCGCATGGATTTGAACCTACCCCGTTTGTTTCGCATGCTGTTGAAGCTAAATCATGTATATTACAAGTATTTGAAGCTAAACCATTTGTTTCGCTTGGATTCGAAGATAAGCCTTCTACTTCGCATTGATTTTAATCTAATTCATGTGTTTCGCATGGATTTGAATCTAACTCGTTTGTTTCGCATGCTGTTGAAGCTAAATCATGTATATCACAAGTATTTGAAGTTATATCATATGTTTCGCATGGATTCGAAGATCAGCCTTCTACTTCGCATTGATTAGAATCTAAATCATGTGTTTCGCATGGGTTTGAAGCTAACTCGTTTGTTTCGCCTGCATTTGAAGCTATATCACTTATATTCACAAGTATGTGAAGCAAAATCATTCGTTTAGCATGGATTTGAAGCTAAGCCATCAACTCCGCGTTGACTTGATGCTAAATCATGTTTTTCGTTTGGACTTGAAGCTAAATCGTTTGTTTCGCATGCTGATGAATCTAAATCAAGTGTCTCACAAGTATTTAAAGCCAAATCATGTGTTTCGCATGGATTTGAAACTAAATCGTTTGTTTCGCATGCAGTTGAAGCTGAATCATGTGTATCGCAAGTATTTAAAGCTAAACCATTTGTTTCGCATGGATTCGAAGATAACCCTTCTAATTCGCATTGATTTGAAGCTAAATCATGTGTTTCGCATGGATTTGAAGCTAACTCGTTTGTTTCGCATGCTGTTGATGCTAAGTAATGTATATCACAAGTATTTGAAGCTAAACCATTTGTTTCGCATGGATTCGAAGATAAGCCTCCTACTTCGCATTGATTTGAAGCTAAATCATGTGTTCGCGTGGACTTGAAGCTACCTCGTTTGTTTCGCAAGCTGTTGAAGCTAAATCAAGTGTATCACAAGTATTTGAAGCTAAACCATTTGTTTCGCATGGATTCGAAGATAACCCTTCTACTTCGCATTGATTTGAAGTTAAATCATGTGTTTCGCATGGATTTGCTTCTAACTCGTTTGTTTCGCATGCTGTTGAAGATAAATCAAGTGTATCACAAGTATTTGAAGCCAAACCATTTGCTTCGCGTGGATTCGAAGATCAGCCTTCTACTTCGCATTGATTTGAAGCTAAATCATGTGTTCGCATAGACTTGAAGCTACATCGTTTGTTTCGCATTCTGTTGAAGCTAAATCATGCATATCACAAGTATTTGAAGCTAAACCATTTGTTTCGCATGGATTCGAAGATAACCCTTCTACTTCGCATTGATTTGAAGTTAAATCATGTGTTTCGCATGGATTTGAATCTAACTCGTTTATTTCGTATGCTGTTGAAGCTAA
The DNA here is from genome assembly GCF_051020955.1 of Megalopta genalis. Lineage (NCBI taxonomy): Eukaryota > Metazoa > Arthropoda > Insecta > Hymenoptera > Halictidae > Megalopta > Megalopta genalis. The sequence goes on along the minus strand of NW_027476260.1, from coordinate 81,907 downwards.
ATCATATATATCACAAGTATATGAAGCTAATCCATTTGTTTCGCATGGATTCGGAGATAAGCCTTCTACTTCGCATTGATTTGAAGCTAAATCATGTGTTTCACATGGATTTGAAGTTAACTCGTTTGTTTCGCATGCAGTTGCAGCTAAATCATGTATATCACAAGTATGTGAAGCTAAACCATTTCTTTCGCTTGGATTCGAAGATAAGCCTTCTATTTCTCATTGATTTTAATCTAAATCATGTGATTCGCATGGATTTGAAGCTAACACGTTTGTTTCGCATGCTTTTGAAGCTAAATCATGTATATCACAAGTATTTGAAGCTATATCATATGTTTCGCACGGATTCGAAGATAAGCCTTCTACTTCGCATTGATTTTAATCTAATTCATGTGTTTCTCATGGATTTGAAGCTAACTCGTTTGTTTCGCATGCAGTTGAAGCTGGATCATGTATATCAAAAGTATTTGAATCTAAACTATTCGTTTCGCATGGATTCGAAGAGAAGCCTTCCACTTCGCATTGATTTGAAGCTAAATCATGTGTTTCACATGGATTTGAAGTTAACTCGTTTGTTTCGCATGCTGTTGAAGATAAATCAAGTGTATCACAAGTATTTGAAAGCAAACCATTTGCTTCGCGTGGATTCGAAGATCAGCCTTCTAATTCGCATTGGTTAGATGATAAATCATATGTTTCGCATGGATTTGATGCTAACTCGTTTGTTTCGCATGCAGTTGAAGCTGAATCATGTATATCAGAAGTATTTGAATCTAAACTATTCGTTTCGCATGGATTCGAGGATAAGCCTTCCACTCCGCATTGATTTGAAACTAAATCATGTGTTTCGCATGGATTTAAATCGAACTCGCTTGTTTCGCATGCTGTTGAAACTAAATCATGTATATCACAAGTATTTGAAGTTAAACAATTTGTTTCGCATGGATTCGAAGATAACCCATGTACTTCGCATTGATTTGAAGCTAAATCATGTGTTTCGCATGGATTTGAATCGAACTCGTTTGTTTCGCATGCTGTAGAAGCTAAATCAAGTGCATCAGAAGTATTCGAAACCAAAACATTTGCTTCGCATGGATTCGAAGATCAGCCTTCTACTTCGCATTGATTAGGTGATAAATCATACGTTTCGCATGGATTTGATGCTAACTCGTTCGTTTCGCATGCAGTTGAAGCTGAATCATGTATATCACAAGTATTTGAACCTAAACTATTCGTTTCGCATGGATTCGAGGATAAGCCTTTCACTCTGCATTGATTTGAAACTAAATCATGTGTTTCGCATGGATTTGAATCGAACTCGTTTGTTTCGCATGCTGTTGAAGATAAATCAAGTGTATCACAAGTATTTGAAGCCAAACCATTTGCTTCGCGTGGATTCGAAGATCAGCCTTCTACTTCGCATTGATTTGAAGCTAAATCATGTGTTCGCATAGACTTGAAGCTACATCGTTTGTTTCGCATTCTGTTGAAGCTAAATCATGCATATCACAAGTATTTGAAGCTAAACCATTTGTTTCGCATGGATTCGAAGATAACCCTTCTACTTCGCATTGATTTGAAGTTAAATCATGTGTTTCGCATGGATTTGAATCTAACTCGTTTATTTCGTTTGCTGTTGAAGCTAAATCATATATATCACAAGTATATGAAGCTAATCCATTTGTTTCGCATGGATTCGGAGATAAGCCTTCTACTTCGCATTGATTTGAAGCTAAATCATGTGTTTCGCATGGATTTGCTTCTAACTCGTTTGTTTCGCATGCTGTTGAAGATAAATCAAGTGTATCACAAGTATTTGAAGCCAAACCATTTGCTTCGCATGGATTCGAAGATCAGCCTTCTACTTCGCATTGATTAGATGATAAATCATATGTTTCGCATGGATTTGATGCTAACTCGTTTGTTTCGCATGCAGTTGAAGCTGAATCATGTATATCAGAAGTATTTGAATCTAAACTATTCGTTTCGCATGGATTCGAGGATAAGCCTTCCACTCCGCATTGATTTGAAACTAAATCATGTGTTTCGCATGGATTTAAATCGAACTCGTTTGTTTCGCATGCTGTTGAAGCTAAATCATGTATATCACAAGTATTTGAAGTTAAACAATTTGTTTCGCATGTATTCGAAGATAACCCATGTACTTCGCATTGATTTGAAGCTAAATCATGTGTTTCGCATGGATTTGAATCGAACTCATTTGTTTCGCATGCTGTAGAAGCTAAATCAAGTGCATCAGAAGTATTCGAAGCCAAACCATTTGCTTCGCATGGATTCGAAGATAAGCCTTCTACTTCGCATTGATTTTAATATAATTCATGTGTTCGCGTGGACTTGAAGCTACCTCGTTTGTTTCGCAAGCTGTTGAAGCTGAATCATGTATATCAAAAGTATTTGAATCTAAACTATTCGTTTCGCATGGATTCGAAGAGAAGCCTTCCACTTCGCATTGATTTGAAGCTAAATCATGTGTTTCACATGGATTTGAAGTTAACTCGTTTGTTTCGCATGCAGTTGCAGCTAAATCATGTATATCACAAGTATGTGAAGCTAAACCATTTCTTTCGCTTGGATTCGAAGATAAGCCATCTACTTCTCATTGATTTTAATCTAAATAATGTGTTTCGCATGGATTTGAAGCTAACTCGTTTGTTTCGCATGCTGTTGAAGCTAAATCATGTATATCACAAGTATTTGAAGCTATATCATATGTTTCGCACGGATTCGAAGATAAGCCTTCTACTTCGCATTGATTTTAATCTAATTCATGTGTTTCGCATGGATTTGAAGCTACATCGTTTGTTTCGCATTCTGTTGAAGCTAAATCATGCATATCACAAGTATTTGAAGCTAAACCATTTGTTTCGCATGGATTCGAAGATAAGCCTTCTACTTCACATTGATTTTAATCTAAATCATGTGTTTCGCATGGATTTGAAGCTAACTCGTTTGTTTCGCATGCTGTTGAAGCTAAGTCATGTATATCACAAGTATTTGAAGCTAAACCATTTGTTTCGCATGGATTCGAAGATAAGCCTCCTACTTCGCATTGATTTGAAGCTAAATCATGTGTTCGCATGGACTTGAAGCTACATCGTTTGTTTCGCATTCTGTTGCAGCTAAATCATGCATATCACAAGTATTTGAAGCTAAACCATTCGTTTCGCATGGATTCGAAGAGAAGCCTTCCACTTCGCATTGATTTGAAGCCAAATCATGTGTTTCACATGGATTTGAAGTTAACTCGTTTGTTTCGCATGCAGTTGCAGCTAAATCATGTATATCACAAGTATGTGAAGCTAAACCATTTCTTTCGCTTGGATTCGAAGATAAGCCTTCTACTTCTCATTGATTTTAATCTAAATCATGTGTTTCGCATGGATTTGAAGCTAACTCGTTTGTTTCGCATGCTGTTGAAGCTAAATCATGTATATCACAAGTATTTGAAGCTATATCATATGTTTCGCACGGATTCGAAGATAAGTCTTCTACTTCGCATTGATTTTAATCTAATTCATGTGTTTCGCATGGATTTGAAGCTAACTCGTTTGTTTCGCATGCAGTTGAAGCTGAATCATGTATATCAAAAGTATTTGAATCTAAACTATTCGTTTCGCATGGATTCGAAGAGAAGCCTTCCACTTCGCATTGATTTGAAGCTAAATCATGTGTTTCACATGGATTTGAAGTTAACTCGTTTGTTTCGCATGCTGTTGAAGTTGAATCATGTATATCAAAAGTATTTGAATCTAAACTATTCGTTTCGCATGGATTCGAAGATAAGCCTTCCACTTCGCATTGATTTAAAGCTAAATCATGTGTTTCGCATGGATTTGCTTCTAACTCGTTTGTTTCGCATGCTGTTGAAGATAAATCAAGTGTATCACAAGTATTTGAAGCCAAACCATTTGCTTCGCGTGGATTCGAAGATCAGCCTTCTACTTCGCATTGATTTGAAGCTAAATCATGTGTTCGCATAGACTTGAAGCTACATCGTTTGTTTCGCATTCTGTTGAGGCTAAATCATGCATATCACAAGTATTTGAAGCTAAACCATTTGTTTCGCATGGATTCGAAGATAACCCTTCTACTTCGCATTGATTTGAAGTTAAATCATGTGTTTCGCATGGATTTGAAGTTAACTCGTTTGTTTCGCATGCTGTTGAAGTTAAATCATGTATATCACAAGTATTTTAAGCTAAACCATTTGATTCCCATGGATTTGAAGCTATGCCTTCTACTTCGCATTGATTTGGAGTTAAATAATGTGTTTCGCATGGATTTAAAGCTAACTCGTTTGTTTCGCATGCAGTTGAAGCTGAATCATGTATATCACAAGTATTTGAACCTAAACTATTCGTTTCGCATGGATTCGAGGATAAGCCTTCCACTCCGCATTGATTTGAAACTAAATCATGTGTTTCGCATGGGTTTGAAGCTAAGCCATCAACTTCGCGTTGACTTGATGCTAAATCATGTTTTTCGTTTGGACTTGAAGCTAACTCGTTTGTTTCGCATGTTGTTGAAGCTAAATCATGTATTTCACAAGTATTTGAAGCTAAACCATTTGTTTCGCATTTATTCGAAGCTAAGCCTTCTACTTCACATTGATTTGAGGCTAAATCATGTGTCTCGCTTGGATTTGAAGCTAACTCGTTTTTTTCGCTAGCAGTTGCAGCTAAATCATGTATATCACAAGTATTTGAAGCTAAACCATTTGATTCCCATGGATTTGAAGCTAAGCTTTCAACTTCGCATTGATTTGAGAATAAATCATGTGTTTCGCTTGGATTTGAAGCTAACTCGTTTGTTTCGCATGCTGTTGAAGCTAAATCATGTATATCACAAGTAATTGAAGCTATATCATATGCTTCGCATGGATTCGAAGATAACCCTTCTAATTCGCATTGATTTGATGCTAAATCATGTGTTTCGCATGGATTTGAAGCTAACTCGTTTGTTTCGCATGCTGTTGAAACTAAGTCATGAATATCACAAGTATTTGAAGCTAAACCATTTGTTTCGCTTGGATTCGAAGATAAGCCTTCTACTTCGCATTGATTTTAATCTAATTCATGTGTTTCGCATGGATTTAAAGCTAAGTCGTTTGTTTCGCATGCAGTTGAAGCTAAATCATGTATATCACAAGTGTTTGAAGCTAAACCATTTGTTTCGCATGGAATCGAAGATAACCCTTCTACTTCGCATTGATTTGAAGCTAAATCATGTGTTTCGCATGGATTTGAGGCTAAGTCGTTTGTTTCGCATGCTGTTGAAGTTAAATCATGTATATCACAAGTATTTGAAGCTAAACCATTTGATTCCCATGGATTTGAAGCTATGCCTTCTACTTCGCATTGATTTGGAGTTAAATAATGTGTTTCGCATGGATTTAAAGCTAACTCGTTTGTTTCGCATGCAGTTGAAGCTGAATCATGTATATCACAAGTATTTGAACCTAAACTATTCGTTTCGCATGGATTCGAGGATAGGCCTTCCACTCCGCATTGATTTGAAACTAAATCATGTGTTTCGCATGGGTTTGAAGCTAAGCCATCAACTTCGCGTTGACTTGATGCTAAATCATGTTTTTCGTTTGGACTTGAAGCTAACTCGTTTGTTTCGCATGTTGTTGAAGCTAAATCATGTATTTCACAAGTATTTGAAGCTAAACCATTTGTTTCGCATTTATTCGAAGCTAAGCCTTCTACTTCACATTGATTTGAGGCTAAATCATGTGTCTCGCTTGGATTTGAAGCTAACTCGTTTTTTTCGCTAGCAGTTGCAGCTAAATCATGTATATCACAAGTATTTGAAGCTAAACCATTTGATTCCCATGGATTTGAAGCTAAGCTTTCAACTTCGCATTGATTTGAGTATAAATCATGTGTTTCGCTTGGATTTGAAGCTAACTCGTTTGTTTCGCATGCTGTTGAAGCTAAATCATGTATATCACAAGTAATTGAAGCTATATCATATGCTTCGCATGGATTCGAAGATAACCCTTCTAATTCGCATTGATTTGATGCTAAATCATGTGTTTCGCATGGATTTGAAGCTAACTCGTTTGTTTCGCATGCTGTTGAAACTAAGTCATGAATATCACAAGTATTTGAAGCTAAACCATTTGTTTCGCATGGATTCGAAGATAAGCCTCCTACTTCGCATTGATTTGAAGCTAAATCATGTGTTCGCATGGATTTGAACCTACCCCGTTTGTTTCGCAAGCTGTTGAAGCTAAATCATGTATATTACAAGTATTTGAAGCTAAACCATTTGTTTCGCTTGGATTCGAAGATAAGCCTTCTACTTCGCATTGATTTTAATCTAATTCATGTGTTTCGCATGGATTTGAAGCTAACTCGTTTGTTTCGCATGCTGTTGAAGCTAAATCATGTATATCACAAGTATTTGAAGTTATATCATATGTTTCGCATGGATTCAAAGATCAGCCTTCTACTTCGCATTGATTAGAATCTAAATCATGTGTTTCGCATGGGTTTGAAGCTAACTCGTTTGTTTCGCCTGCATTTGAAGCTATATCACTTATATTCACAAGTATGTGAAGCAAAATCATTCGTTTAGCATGGATTTGAAGCTAAGCCATCAACTCCGCGTTGACTTGATGCTAAATCATGTTTTTCGTTTGGACTTGAAGCTAAATCGTTTGTTTCGCATGCTGATGAAGCTAAATCAAGTGTCTCACAAGTATTTAAAGCCAAATCATGTGTTTCGCATGGATTTGAAACTAAATCGTTTGTTTCGCATGCAGTTGAAGCTGAATCATGTGTATCGCAAGTATTTAAAGCTAAACCATTTGTTTCGCATGGATTCGAAGATAACCCTTCTAATTCGCATTGATTTGAAGCTAAATCATGTGTTTCGCATGGATTTGAAGCTAACTCGTTTGTTTCGCATGCTGTTGATGCTAAGTAATGTATATCACAAGTATTTGAAGCTAAACCATTTGTTTCGCATGGATTCGAAGATAAGCCTCCTACTTCGCATTGATTTGAAGCTAAATCATGTGTTCGCGTGGACTTGAAGCTACATCGTTTGTTTCGCATTCTGTTGAAGCTAAATCATGCATATCACAAGTATTTGAAGCTAAACCATTTGTTTCGCATGGATTCGAAGATAACCCTTCTACTTCGCATTGATTTGAAGTTAAATCATGTGTTTCGCATGGATTTGAATCTAACTCGTTTATTTCGTATGCTGTTGAAGCTAAATCATATATATCACAAGTATATGAAGCTAATCCATTTGTTTCGCATGGATTCGGAGATAAGCCTTCTACTTCGCATTGATTTGAAGCTAAATCATGTGTTTCACATGGATTTGAAGTTAACTCGTTTGTTTCGCATGCAGTTGCAGCTAAATCATGTATATCACAAGTATGTGAAGCTAAACCATTTCTTTCGCTTGGATTCGAAGATAAGCCTTCTATTTCTCATTGATTTTAATCTAAATCATGTGTTTCGCATGGATTTGAAGCTAACACGTTTGTTTCGCATGCTGTTGAAGCTAAATCATGTATATCACAAGTATTTGAAGCTATATCATATGTTTCGCACGGATTCGAAGATAAGCCTTCTACTTCGCATTGATTTTAATCTAATTCATGTGTTTCTCATGGATTTGAAGCTAACTCGTTTGTTTCGCATGCAGTTGAAGCTGGATCATGTATATCAAAAGTATTTGAATCTAAACTATTCGTTTCGCATGGATTCGAAGAGAAGCCTTCCACTTCGCATTGATTTGAAGCTAAATCATGTGTTTCACATGGATTTGAAGTTAACTCGTTTGTTTCGCATGCTGTTGAAGTTGAATCATGTATATCAAAAGTATTTGAATCTAAACTATTCGTTTCGCATGGATTCGAAGATAAGCCTTCCACTTCGCATTGATTTGAAGCTAAATCATGTGTTTCGCATGGATTTGCTTCTAACTCGTTTGTTTCGCATGCTGTTGAAGATAAATCAAGTGTATCACAAGTATTTGAAAGCAAACCATTTGCTTCGCGTGGATTCGAAGATCAGCCTTCTAATTCGCATTGGTTAGATGATAAATCATATGTTTCGCATGGATTTGATGCTAACTCGTTTGTTTCGCATGCAGTTGAAGCTGAATCATGTATATCAGAAGTATTTGAATCTAAACTATTCGTTTCGCATGGATTCGAGGATAAGCCTTCCACTCCGCATTGATTTGAAACTAAATCATGTGTTTCGCATGGATTTAAATCGAACTCGCTTGTTTCGCATGCTGTTGAAACTAAATCATGTATATCACAAGTATTTGAAGTTAAACAATTTGTTTCGCATGGATTCGAAGATAACCCATGTACTTCGCATTGATTTGAAGCTAAATCATGTGTTTCGCATGGATTTGAATCGAACTCGTTTGTTTCGCATGCTGTAGAAGCTAAATCAAGTGCATCAGAAGTATTCGAAACCAAAACATTTGCTTCGCATGGATTCGAAGATCAGCCTTCTACTTCGCATTGATTAGGTGATAAATCATACGTTTCGCATGGATTTGATGCTAGCTCGTTCGTTTCGCATGCAGTTGAAGCTGAATCATGTATATCACAAGTGTTTGAACCTAAACTATTCGTTTCGCATGGATTCGAGGATAAGCCTTTCACTCCGCATTGATTTGAAACTAAATCATGTGTTTCGCATGGATTTGAATCGAACTCGTTTGTTTCGCATGCTGTTGAAGATAAATCAAGTGTATCACAAGTATTTGAAGCCAAACCATTTGCTTCGCGTGGATTCGAAGATCAGCCTTCTACTTCGCATTGATTTGAAGCTAAATCATGTGTTCGCATAGACTTGAAGCTACATCGTTTGTTTCGCATTCTGTTGAAGCTAAATCATGCATATCACAAGTATTTGAAGCTAAACCATTTGTTTCGCATGGATTCGAAGATAACCCTTCTACTTCGCATTGATTTGAAGTTAAATCATGTGTTTCGCATGGATTTGAATCTAACTCGTTTATTTCGTATGCTGTTGAAGCTAAATCATATATATCACAAGTATATGAAGCTAATCCATTTGTTTCGCATGGATTCGGAGATAAGCCTTCTACTTCGCATTGATTTGAAGCTAAATCATGTGTTTCGCATGGATTTGCTTCTAACTCGTTTGTTTCGCATGCTGTTGAAGATAAATCAAGTGTATCACAAGTATTTGAAGCCAAACCATTTGCTTCGCATGGATTCGAAGATCAGCCTTCTACTTCGCATTGATTAGATGATAAATCATATGTTTCGCATGGATTTGATGCTAACTCGTTTGTTTCGCATGCAGTTGAAGCTGAATCATGTATATCAGAAGTATTTGAATCTAAACTATTCGTTTCGCATGGATTCGAGGATAAGCCTTCCACTCCGCATTGATTTGAAACTAAATCATGTGTTTCGCATGGATTTAAATCGAACTCGTTTGTTTCGCATGCTGTTGAAGCTAAATCATGTATATCACAAGTATTTGAAGTTAAACAATTTGTTTCGCATGTATTCGAAGATAACCCATGTACTTCGCATTGATTTGAAGCTAAATCATGTGTTTCGCATGGATTTGAATCGAACTCATTTGTTTCGCATGCTGTAGAAGCTAAATCAAGTGCATCAGAAGTATTCGAAGCCAAACCATTTGCTTCGCATGGATTCGAAGATAAGCCTTCTACTTCGCATTGATTTTAATCTAATTCATGTGTTCGCGTGGACTTGAAGCTACCTCGTTTGTTTCGCAAGCTGTTGAAGCTGAATCATGTATATCAAAAGTATTTGAATCTAAACTATTCGTTTCGCATGGATTCGAAGAGAAGCCTTCCACTTCGCATTGATTTGAAGCTAAATCATGTGTTTCACATGGATTTGAAGTTAACTCGTTTGTTTCGCATGCAGTTGCAGCTAAATCATGTATATCACAAGTATGTGAAGCTAAACCATTTCTTTCGCTTGGATTCGAAGATAAGCCATCTACTTCTCATTGATTTTAATCTAAATAATGTGTTTCGCATGGATTTGAAGCTAACTCGTTTGTTTCGCATGCTGTTGAAGCTAAATCATGTATATCACAAGTATTTGAAGCTATATCATATGTTTCGCACGGATTCGAAGATAAGCCTTCTACTTCGCATTGATTTTAATCTAATTCATGTGTTTCGCATGGATTTGAAGCTACATCGTTTGTTTCGCATTCTGTTGAAGCTAAATCATGCATATCACAAGTATTTGAAGCTAAACCATTTGTTTCGCATGGATTCGAAGATAAGCCTTCTACTTCACATTGATTTTAATCTAAATCATGTGTTTCGCATGGATTTGAAGCTAACTCGTTTGTTTCGCATGCTGTTGAAGCTAAGTCATGTATATCACAAGTATTTGAAGCTAAACCATTTGTTTCGCATGGATTCGAAGATAAGCCTCCTACTTCGCATTGATTTGAAGCTAAATCATGTGTTCGCATGGACTTGAAGCTACATCGTTTGTTTCGCATTCTGTTGCAGCTAAATCATGCATATCACAAGTATTTGAAGCTAAACCATTCGTTTCGCATGGATTCGAAGAGAAGCCTTCCACTTCGCATTGATTTGAAGCCAAATCATGTGTTTCACATGGATTTGAAGTTAACTCGTTTGTTTCGCATGCAGTTGCAGCTAAATCATGTATATCACAAGTATGTGAAGCTAAACCATTTCTTTCGCTTGGATTCGAAGATAAGCCTTCTACTTCTCATTGATTTTAATCTAAATCATGTGTTTCGCATGGATTTGAAGCTAACTCGTTTGTTTCGCATGCTGTTGAAGCTAAATCATGTATATCACAAGTATTTGAAGCTATATCATATGTTTCGCACGGATTCGAAGATAAGCCTTCTACTTCGCATTGATTTTAATCTAATTCATGTGTTTCGCATGGATTTGAAGCTAACTCGTTTGTTTCGCATGCAGTTGAAGCTGAATCATGTATATCAAAAGTATTTGAATCTAAACTATTCGTTTCGCATGGATTCGAAGATAAGCCTTCCACTTCGCATTGATTTAAAGCTAAATCATGTGTTTCGCATGGATTTGCTTCTAACTCGTTTGTTTCGCATGCTGTTGAAGATAAATCAAGTGTATCACAAGTATTTGAAGCCAAACCATTTGCTTCGCGTGGATTCGAAGATCAGCCTTCTACTTCGCATTGATTTGAAGCTAAATCATGTGTTCGCATAGACTTGAAGCTACATCGTTTGTTTCGCATTCTGTTGAGGCTAAATCATGCATATCACAAGTATTTGAAGCTAAACCATTTGTTTCGCATGGATTCGAAGATAACCCTTCTACTTCGCATTGATTTGAAGTTAAATCATGTGTTTCGCATGGATTTGAATCTAACTCGTTTATTTCGCATGCTGTTGAAGTTAAATCATGTATATCACAAGTATTTGAAGCTAAACCATATGATTCCCATGGATTCGAAGCTATGCCTTCTACTTCGCATTGATTTTGAGTTAAATCATGTGTTTCGCATGGATTCAAAGCTAACTCGTTTGTTTCGCGTGCAGTTGAAGCTAAATCAAGTATATCACAAGTGTTTGTAGCTAAACCATTTGATTCGCACGTATTTGAAGATAACCCTTCTAGTTCGCATTGATTTGAAGCTAAATCATGTGTTTCGCATGGATTTAAAGCTAAGTCGTTTGTTTCGCATGCAGTTGAAGCTAAATCATGTATATCACAAGTGTTTGAAGCTAAACCATTTGTTTCGCATGGATTCGAAGATAACCCTTCTACTTCGCATTGATTTGAAGCTAAATCATGTGTTTCGCATGGATTTGAGGCTAAGTCGTTTGTTTCGCATGCTGTTGAAGTTAAATCATGTATATCACAAGTATTTTAAGCTAAACCATTTGATTCCCATGGATTTGAAGCTATGCCTTCTACTTCGCATTGATTTGGAGTTAAATAATGTGTTTCGCATGGATTTAAAGCTAACTCGTTTGTTTCGCATGCAGTTGAAGCTGAATCATGTATATCACAAGTATTTGAACCTAAACTATTCGTTTCGCATGGATTCGAGGATAAGCCTTCCACTCCGCATTGATTTGAAACTAAATCATGTGTTTCGCATGGGTTTGAAGCTAAGCCATCAACTTCGCGTTGACTTGATGCTAAATCATGTTTTTCGTTTGGACTTGAAGCTAACTCGTTTGTTTCGCATGTTGTTGAATCTAAATCATGTATTTCACAAGTATTTGAAGCTAAACCATTTGTTTCGCATTTATTCGAAGCTAAGCCTTCTACTTCACATTGATTTGAGGCTAAATCATGTGTCTCGCTTGGATTTGAAGCTAACTCGTTTTTTTCGCTAGCAGTTGCAGCTAAATCATGTATATCACAAGTATTTGAAGCTAAACCATTTGATTCCCATGGATTTGAAGCTAAGCTTTCAACTTCGCATTGATTTGAGAATAAATCATGTGTTTCGCTTGGATTTGAAGCTAACTCGTTTGTTTCGCATGCTGTTGAAGCTAAATCATGTATATCACAAGTAATTGAAGCTATATCATATGCTTCGCATGGATTCGAAGATAACCCTTCTAATTCGCATTGATTTGATGCTAAATCATGTGTTTCGCATGGATTTGAAGCTAACTCGTTTGTTTCGCATGCTGTTGAAACTAAGTCATGAATATCACAAGTATTTGAAGCTAAACCATTTGTTTCGCATGGATTCGAAGATAAGCCTCCTACTTCGCATTGATTTGAAGCTAAATCATGTGTTCGCATGGATTTGAACCTACCCCGTTTGTTTCGCATGCTGTTGAAGCTAAATCATGTATATTACAAGTATTTGAAGCTAAACCATTTGTTTCGCTTGGATTCGAAGATAAGCCTTCTACTTCGCATTGATTTTAATCTAATTCATGTGTTTCGCATGGATTTGAAGATCAGCCTTCTACTTCGCATTGATTAGAATCTAAATCATGTATATCACAAGTATTTGAAGTTATATCATATGTTTCGCATGGATTCGAAGATCAGCCTTCTACTTCGCATTGATTAGAATCTAAATCATGTGTTTCGCATGGGTTTGAAGCTAACTCGTTTGTTTCGCCTGCATTTGAAGCTATATCACTTATATTCACAAGTATGTGAAGCAAAATCATTCGTTTAGCATGGATTTGAAGCTAAGCCATCAACTCCGCGTTGACTTGATGCTAAATCATGTTTTTCGTTTGGACTTGAAGCTAAATCGTTTGTTTCGCATGCTGATGAAGCTAAATCAAGTGTCTCACAAGTATTTGAAGCCAAATCATGTGTTTCGCATGGATTTGAAACTAAATCGTTTGTTTCGCATGCAGTTGAAGCTGAATCATGTATATCGCAAGTATTTAAAGCTAAACCATTTGTTTCGCATGGATTCGAAGATAAGCCTCCTACTTCGCATTGATTTAAAGCTAAATCATGTGTTCGCATGGATTTGAATCTAACTCGTTTGTTTCGCACGCTGCTGAAGCTAAATCAAGTGTATCACAAGTATTTGAAGCTAAACAATTTGTTTCGCGATGGATTCGAAGATAAGCCTTCTACTTCACATTGATTTTAATCTAAATCATGTGTTTCGCATGGATTTGAAGCTAACTCGTTTGTTTCGCATGCTGTTGAAGCTAAATCATGTATATCACAAGTATTTGAAGCTATATCATATGTTTCGCATGGATTCGAAGATAACCCTTCTAATTCGCATTGATTTGAAGCTAAATCATGTGTTTCGCATGGATTTGAAGTTAACTCGTTTGTTTCGCATGCAGTTGCAGCTAAATCATGTATATCACAAGTATGTGAAGCTAAACCATTTCTTTCGCTTGGATTCGAAGATAAGCCTTCTACTTCTCATTGATTTTAATCTAAATCATGTGTTTCGCATGGATTTGAAGCTAACTCGTTTGTTTCGCATGCTGTTGAAGCTAAATCATGTATATCACAAGTATTTGAAGCTATATCATATGTTTCGCACGGATTCGAAGATAAGCCTTCTACTTCGCATTGATTTGAAGCTAAATCATGTGTTTCGCATGGATTTGAGGCTAAGTCGTTTGTTTCGCATGCTGTTGAAGTTAAATCATGTATATCACAAGTATTTTAAGCTAAACCATTTGATTCCCATGGATTTGAAGCTATGCCTTCTACTTCGCATTGATTTGGAGTTAAATAATGTGTTTCGCATGGATTTAAAGCTAACTCGTTTGTTTCGCATGCAGTTGAAGCTGAATCATGTATATCACAAGTATTTGAACCTAAACTATTCGTTTCGCATGGATTCGAGGATAAGCCTTCCACTCCGCATTGATTTGAAACTAAATCATGTGTTTCGCATGGGTTTGAAGCTAAGCCATCAACTTCGCGTTGACTTGATGCTAAATCATGTTTTTCGTTTGGACTTGAAGCTAACTCGTTTGTTTCGCATGTTGTTGAAGCTAAATCATGTATTTCACAAGTATTTGAAGCTAAACCATTTGTTTCGCATTTATTCGAAGCTAAGCCTTCTACTTCACATTGATTTGAGGCTAAATCATGTGTCTCGCTTGGATTTGAAGCTAACTCGTTTTTTTCGCTAGCAGTTGCAGCTAAATCATGTATATCACAAGTATTTGAAGCTAAACCATTTGATTCCCATGGATTTGAAGCTAAGCTTTCAACTTCGCATTGATTTGAGAATAAATCATGTGTTTCGCTTGGATTTGAAGCTAACTCGTTTGTTTCGCATGCTGTTGAAGCTAAATCATGTATATCACAAGTAATTGAAGCTATATCATATGCTTCGCATGGATTCGAAGATAACCCTTCTAATTCGCATTGATTTGATGCTAAATCATGTGTTTCGCATGGATTTGAAGCTAACTCGTTTGTTTCGCATGCTGTTGAAACTAAGTCATGAATATCACAAGTATTTGAAGCTAAACCATTTGTTTCGCATGGATTCGAAGATAAGCCTCCTACTTCGCATTGATTTGAAGCTAAATCATGTGTTCGCATGGATTTGAACCTACCCCGTTTGTTTCGCATGCTGTTGAAGCTAAATCATGTATATTACAAGTATTTGAAGCTAAACCATTTGTTTCGCTTGGATTCGAAGATAAGCCTTCTACTTCGCATTGATTTTAATCTAATTCATGTGTTTCGCATGGATTTGAAGATCAGCCTTCTACTTCGCATTGATTAGAATCTAAATCATGTATATCACAAGTATTTGAAGTTATATCATATGTTTCGCATGGATTCGAAGATCAGCCTTCTACTTCGCATTGATTAGAATCTAAATTATGTGTTTCGCATGGGTTTGAAGCTAACTCGTTTGTTTCGCCTGCATTTGAAGCTATATCACTTATATTCACAAGTATGCGAAGCAAAATCATTCGTTTAGCATGGATTTGAAGCTAAGCCATCAACTCCGCGTTGACTTGATGCTAAATCATGTTTTTCGTTTGGACTTGAAGCTAAATCGTTTGTTTCGCATGCTGATGAAGCTAAATCAAGTGTCTCACAAGTATTTGAAGCCAAATCATGTGTTTCGCATGGATTTGAAACTAAATCGTTTGTTTCGCATGCAGTTGAAGCTGAATCATGTATATCGCAAGTATTTAAAGCTAAACCATTTGTTTCGCATGGATTCGAAGATAAGCCTCCTACTTCGCATTGATTTAAAGCTAAATCATGTGTTCGCATGGATTTGAATCTAACTCGTTTGTTTCGCACGCTGTTGAAGCTAAATCAAGTGTATCACAAGTATTTGAAGCTAAACAATTTGTTTCGCGATGGATTCGAAGATAAGCCTTCTACTTCACATTGATTTTAATCTAAATCATGTGTTTCGCATGGATTTGAAGCTAACTCGTTTGTTTCGCATGCTGTTGAAGCTAAATCATGTATATCACAAGTATTTGAAGCTATATCATATGTTTCGCATGGATTCGAAGATAACCCTTCTAATTCGCATTGATTTGAAGCTAAATCATGTGTTTCGCATGGATTTGAAGTTAACTCGTTTGTTTCGCATGCAGTTGCAGCTAAATCATGTATATCACAAGTATGTGAAGCTAAACCATTTCTTTCGCTTGGATTCGAAGATAAGCCTTCTACTTCTCATTGATTTTAATCTAAATCATGTGTTTCGCATGGATTTGAAGCTAACTCGTTTGTTTCGCATGCTGTTGAAGCTAAATCATGTATATCACAAGTATTTGAAGCTATATCATATGTTTCGCACGGATTCGAAGATAAGCCTTCTACTTCGCATTGATTTTAATCTAATTCATGTGTTTCGCATGGATTTGAAGCTAACTCGTTTGTTTCGCATGCAGTTGAAGCTGAATCATGTATATCAAAAGTATTTGAATCTAAACTATTCGTTTCGCATGGATTCGAAGAGAAGCCTTCCACTTCGCATTGATTTGAAGCTAAATCATGTGTTTCACATGGATTTGAAGTTAACTCGTTTGTTTCGCATGCTGTTGAAGTTGAGTCATGTATATCAAAAGTATTTGAATCTAAACTATTCGTTTCGCATGGATTCGAAGATAAGCCTTCCACTTCGCATTGATTTGAAGCTAAATCATGTGTTTCGCATGGATTTGCTTCTAACTCGTTTGTTTCGCATGCTGTTGAAGATAAATCAAGTGTATCACAAGTATTTGAAGCCAAACCATTTGCTTCGCGTGGATTCGAAGATCAGCCTTCTACTTCGCATTGATTTGAAGCTAAATCATGTGTTCGCATAGACTTGAAGCTACATCGTTTGTTTCGCATTCTGTTGAAGCTAAATCATGAATATCACAAGTATTTGAAGCTAAACCATTTGTTTCGCATGGATTCGAAGATAACCCTTCTACTTCGCATTGATTTGAAGTTAAATCATGTGTTTCGCATGGATTTGAATCTAACTCGTTTATTTCGCATGCTGTTGAAGTTAAATCATGTATATCACAAGTATTTGAAGCTAAACCATATGATTCCCATGGATTCGAAGCTATGCCTTCTACTTCGCATTGATTTTGAGTTAAATCATGTGTTTCGTATGGATTCAAAGCTAACTCGTTTGTTTCGCGTGCAGCTGAAGCTAAATCAAGTATATCACAAGTGTTTGTAGCTAAACCATTTGATTCGCACGTATTTGAAGATAACCCTTCTAGTTCGCATTGATTTGAAGCTAAATCATGTGTTTCGCATGGATTTAAAGCTAAGTCGTTTGTTTCGCATGCAGTTGAAGCTAAATCATGTATATCACAAGTGTTTGAAGCTAAACCATTTGTTTCGCATGGATTCGAAGATAACCCTTCTACTTCGCATTGATTTGAAGCTAAATCATGTGTTTCGCATGGATTTGAGGCTAAGTCGTTTGTTTCGCATGCTGTTGAAGTTAAATCATGTATATCACAAGTATTTGAAGCTAAACCATTTGATTCCCATGGATTTGAAGCTATGCCTTCTACTTCGCATTGATTTGGAGTTAAATAATGTGTTTCGCATGGATTTAAAGCTAACTCGTTTGTTTCGCATGCAGTTGAAGCTGAATCATGTATATCACAAGTATTTGAACCTAAACTATTCGTTTCGCATGGATTCGAGGATAAGCCTTCCACTCCGCATTGATTTGAAACTAAATCATGTGTTTCGCATGGGTTTGAAGCTAAGCCATCAACTTCGCGTTGACTTGATGCTAAATCATGTTTTTCGTTTGGACTTGAAGCTAACTCGTTTGTTTCGCATGTTGTTGAAGCTAAATCATGTATTTCACAAGTATTTGAAGCTAAACCATTTGTTTCGCATTTATTCGAAGCTAAGCCTTCTACTTCACATTGATTTGAGGCTAAATCATGTGTCTCGCTTGGATTTGAAGCTAACTCGTTTTTTTCGCTAGCAGTTGCAGCTAAATCATGTATATCACAAGTATTTGAAGCTAAACCATTTGATTCCCATGGATTTGAAGCTAAGCTTTCAACTTCGCATTGATTTGAGAATAAATCATGTGTTTCGCTTGGATTTGAAGCTAACTCGTTTGTTTCGCATGCTGTTGAAGCTAAATCATGTATATCACAAGTAATTGAAGCTATATCATATGCTTCGCATGGATTCGAAGATAACCCTTCTAATTCGCATTGATTTGATGCTAAATCATGTGTTTCGCATGGATTTGAAGCTAACTCGTTTGTTTCGCATGCTGTTGAAACTAAGTCATGAATATCACAAGTATTTGAAGCTAAACCATTTGTTTCGCATGGATTCGAAGATAAGCCTCCTACTTCGCATTGATTTGAAGCTAAATCATGTGTTCGCATGGATTTGAACCTACCCCGTTTGTTTCGCATGCTGTTGAAGCTAAATCATGTATATTACAAGTATTTGAAGCTAAACCATTTGTTTCGCTTGGATTCGAAGATAAGCCTTCTACTTCGCATTGATTTTAATCTAATTCATGTGTTTCGCATGGATTTGAAGCTAACTCGTTTGTTTCGCATGCTGTTGAAGCTAAATCATGTATATCACAAGTATTTGAAGTTATATCATATGTTTCGCATGGATTCGAAGATCAGCCTTCTACTTCGCATTGATTAGAATCTAAATCATGTGTTTCGCATGGGTTTGAAGCTAACTCGTTTGTTTCGCCTGCATTTGAAGCTATATCACTTATATTCACAAGTATGTGAAGCAAAATCATTCGTTTAGCATGGATTTGAAGCTAAGCCATCAACTCCGCGTTGACTTGATGCTAAATCATGTTTTTCGTTTGGACTTGAAGCTAAATCGTTTGTTTCGCATGCTGATGAAGCTAAATCAAGTGTCTCACAAGTATTTGAAGCCAAATCATGTGTTTCGCATGGATTTGAAACTAAATCGTTTGTTTCGCATGCAGTTGAAGCTGAATCATGTATATCGCAAGTATTTAAAGCTAAACCATTTGTTTCGCATGGATTCGAAGATAAGCCTCCTACTTCGCATTGATTTGAAGCTAAATCATGTGTTCGCGTGGACTTGAAGCTACCTCGTTTGTTTCGCAAGCTGTTGAAGCTAAATCAAGTGTATCACAAGTATTTGAAGCTAAACCATTTGTTTCGCATGGATCCGAAGATAACCCTTCTACTTCGCATTGATTTGAAGTTAAATCATGTGTTTCGCATGGATTTGCTTCTAACTCGTTTGTTTCGCATGCTGTTGAAGATAAATCAAGTGTATCACAAGTATTTGAAGCCAAACCATTTGCTTCGCGTGGATTCGAAGATCAGCCTTCTACTTCGCATTGATTTGAAGCTAAATCATGTGTTCGCATAGACTTGAATCTACATCGTTTGTTTCGCATTCTGTTGAAGCTAAATCATGCATATCACAAGTATTTGAAGCTAAACCATTTGTTTCGCATGGATTCGAAGATAACCCTTCTACTTCGCATTGATTTGAAGTTAAATCATGTGTTACGCATGGATTTGAATCTAACTCGTTTATTTCGTATGCTGTTGAAGCTAAATCAAGTGTATCACAAGTATTTGAAGCTAAACCATTTGTTTCGCATGGATCCGAAGATAACCCTTCTACTTCGCATTGATTTGAAGTTAAATCATGTGTTTCGCATGGATTTGCTTCTAACTCGTTTGTTTCGCATGCTGTTGAAGATAAATCAAGTGTATCACAAGTATTTGAAGCCAAACCATTTGCTTCGCGTGGATTCGAAGATCAGCCTTCTACTTCGCATTGATTTGAAGCTAAATCATGTGTTCGCATAGACTTGAAGCTACATCGTTTGTTTCGCATTCTGTTGAAGCTAAATCATGCATATCACAAGTATTTGAAGCTAAACCATTTGCTTCGCATGGATTCGAAGATCAGCCTTCTACTTCGCATTGATTAGATGATAAATCATATGTTTCGCATGGATTTGATGCTAACTCGTTTGTTTCGCATGCAGTTGAAGCTGAATCATGTATATCAGAAGTATTTGAATCTAAACTATTCGTTTCGCATGGATTCGAGGATAAGCCTTCCACTCCGCATTGATTTGAAACTAAATCATGTGTTTCGCATGGATTTAAATCGAACTCGTTTGTTTCGCATGCTGTTGAAGCTAAATCATGTATATCACAAGTATTTGAAGTTAAACAATTTGTTTCGCATGGATTCGAAGATAACCCATGTACTTCGCATTGATTTGAAGCTAAATCATGTGTTTCGCATGGATTTGAATCGAACTCGTTTGTTTCGCATGCTGTAGAAGCTAAATCAAGTGCATCAGAAGTATTCGAAACCAAACCATTTGCTTCGCATGGATTCGAAGATAAGCCTTCTACTTCGCATTGATTTTAATCTAATTCATGTGTTCGCGTGGACTTGAAGCTACCTCGTTTGTTTCGCAAGCTGTTGAAGCTGAATCATGTATATCAAAAGTATTTGAATCTAAACTATTCGTTTCGCATGGATTCGAAGAGAAGCCTTCCACATCGCATTGATTTGAAGCTAAATCATGTGTTTCACATGGATTTGAAGTTAACTCGTTTGTTTCGCATGCAGTTGCAGCTAAATCATGTATATCACAAGTATGTGAAGCTAAACCATTTCTTTCGCTTGGATTCGAAGATAAGCCTTCTACTTCTCATTGATTTTAATCTAAATCATGTGCTTCGCATGGATTTGAAGCTAACTCGTTTGTTTCGCATGCTGTTGAAGCTAAATCATGTATATCACAAGTATTTGAAGCTATATCATATGTTTCGCACGGATTCGAAGATAAGCCTTCTACTTCGCATTGATTTTAATCTAATTCATGTGTTTCGCATGGATTTGAAGCTACATCGTTTGTTTCGCATTCTGTTGAATCTAAATCGTGCATATCACAAGTATTTGAAGCTAAACCATTTGTTTCGCATGGATTCGAAGATAAGCCTTCTACTTCACATTGATTTTAATCTAAATCATGTGTTTCGCATGGATTTGAAGCTAACTCGTTTGTTTCGCATGCTGTTGAAGCTAAGTCATGTATATCACAAGTATTTGAAGCTAAACCATTTGTTTCGCATGAATTCGAAGATAAGCCTCCTACTTCGCATTGATTTGAAGCTAAATCATGTGTTCGCATGGACTTGAAGCTACATCGTTTGTTTCGCATTCTGTTGCAGCTAAATCATGCATATCACAAGTATTTGAAGCTAAACCATTTGTTTCGCATGGATTCGAAGAGAAGCCTTCCACTTCGCATTGATTTGAAGCTAAATCATGTGTTTCACATGGATTTGAAGTTAACTCGTTTGTTTCGCATGCAGTTGCAGCTAAATCATGTATATTACAAGTATGTGAAGCTAAACCATTTCTTTCGCTTGGATTCGAAGATAAGCCTTCTACTTCTCATTGATTTTAATCTAAATCATGTGTTTCGCATGGATTTGAAGCTAACACGTTTGTTTCGCATGCTGTTGAAGCTAAATCATGTATATCACAAGTATTTGAAGCTATATCATATGTTTCGCACGGATTCGAAGATAAGCCTTCTACTTCGCATTGATTTTAATCTAATTCATGTGTTTCGCATGGATTTGAAGCTAACTCGTTTGTTTCGCATGCAGTTGAAGCTGGATCATGTATATCAAAAGTATTTGAATCTAAACTATTCGTTTCGCATGGATTCGAAGAGAAGCCTTCCACTTCGCATTGATTTGAAGCTAAATCATGTGTTTCACATGGATTTGAAGTTAACTCGTTTGTTTCGCATGCTGTTGAAGTTGAATCATGTATATCAAAAGTATTTGAATCTAAACTATTCGTTTCGCATGGATTCGAAGATAAGCCTTTCACTTCGCATTGATTTGAAGCTAAATCATGTGTTTCGCATGGATTTGCTTCTAACTCGTTTGTTTCGCATGCTGTTGAAGATAAATCAAGTGTATCACAAGTATTTGAAAGCAAACCATTTGCTTCGCGTGGATTCGAAGATCAGCCTTCTACTTCGCATTGGTTAGATGATAAATCATATGTTTCGCATGGATTTGATGCTAACTCGTTTGTTTCGCATGCAGTTGAAGCTGAATCATGTATATCAGAAGTATTTGAATCTAAACTATTCGTTTCGCATGGATTCGAGGATAAGCCTTCCACTCCGCATTGATTTGAAACTAAATCATGTGTTTCGCATGGATTTAAATCGAACTCGCTTGTTTCGCATGCTGTTGAAACTAAATCATGTATATCACAAGTATTTGAAGTTAAACAATTTGTTTCGCATGGATTCGAAGATAACCCATGTACTTCGCATTGATTTGAAGCTAAATCATGTGTTTCGCATGGATTTGAATCGAACTCGTTTGTTTCGCATGCTGTAGAAGCTAAATCAAGTGCATCAGAAGTATTCGAAACCAAAACATTTGCTTCGCATGGATTCGAAGATCAGCCTTCTACTTCGCATTGATTAGGTGATAAATCATACGTTTCGCATGGATTTGATGCTAACTCGTTCGTTTCGCATGCAGTTGAAGCTGAATCATGTATATCACAAGTATTTGAACCTAAACTATTCGTTTCGCATGGATTCGAGGATAAGCCTTTCACTCCGCATTGATTTGAAACTAAATCATGTGTTTCGCATGGATTTGAATCGAACTCGTTTGTTTCGCATGCTGTTGAAGATAAATCAAGTGTATCACAAGTATTTGAAGCCAAACCATTTGCTTCGCGTGGATTCGAAGATCAGCCTTCTACTTCGCATTGATTTGAAGCTAAATCATGTGTTCGCATAGACTTGAAGCTACATCGTTTGTTTCGCATTCTGTTGAAGCTAAATCATGCATATCACAAGTATTTGAAGCTAAACCATTTGTTTCGCATGGATTCGAAGATAACCCTTCTACTTCGCATTGATTTGAAGTTAAATCATGTGTTTCGCATGGATTTGAATCTAACTCGTTTATTTCGTATGCTGTTGAAGCTAAATCATATATATCACAAGTATATGAAGCAAATCCATTTGTTTCGCATGGATTCGGAGATAAGCCTTCTACTTCGCATTGATTTGAAGCTAAATCATGTGTTTCGCATGGATTTGCTTCTAACTCGTTTGTTTCGCATGCTGTTGAAGATAAATCAAGTGTATCACAAGTATTTGAAGCCAAACCATTTGCTTCGCATGGATTCGAAGATCAGCCTTCTACTTCGCATTGATTAGATGATAAATCATATGTTTCGCATGGATTTGATGCTAACTCGTTTGTTTCGCATGCAGTTGAATCTGAATCATGTATATCAGAAGTATTTGAATCTAAACTATTCGTTTCGCATGGATTCGAGGATAAGCCTTCCACTCCGCATTGATTTGAAACTAAATCATGTGTTTCGCATGGATTTAAATCGAACTCGTTTGTTTCGCATGCTGTTGAAGCTAAATCATGTATATCACAAGTATTTGTAGTTAAACAATTTGTTTCGCATGGATTCGAAGATAACCCATGTACTTCGCATTGATTTGAAGCTAAATCATGTGTTTCGCATGGATTTGAATCGAACTCATTTGTTTCGCATGCTGTAGAAGCTAAATCAAGTGCATCAGAAGTATTCGAAGCCAAACCATTTGCTTCGCATGGATTCGAAGATAAGCCTTCTACTTCGCATTGATTTTAATCTAATTCATGTGTTCGCGTGGACTTGAAGCTACCTCGTTTGTTTCGCAAGCTGTTGAAGCTGAATCATGTATATCAAAAGTATTTGAATCTAAACTATTCGTTTCGCATGGATTCGAAGATAAGCCTTCCACTTCGCATTGATTTGAAGCTAAATCATGTGTTTCGCATGGATTTGCTTCTAACTCGTTTGTTTCGCATGCTGTTGAAGATAAATCAAGTGTATCACAAGTATTTGAAGCCAAACCATTTGCTTCGCATGGATTCGAAGATCAGCCTTCTACTTCGCATTGATTAGATGATAAATCATATGTTTCGCATGGATTTGATGCTAACTCGTTTGTTTCGCATGCAGTTGAATCTGAATCATGTATATCAGAAGTATTTGAATCTAAACTATTCGTTTCGCATGGATTCGAGGATAAGCCTTCCACTCCGCATTGATTTGAAACTAAATCATGTGTTTCGCATGGATTTAAATCGAACTCGTTTGTTTCGCATGCTGTTGAAGCTAAATCATGTATATCACAAGTATTTGTAGTTAAACAATTTGTTTCGCATGGATTCGAAGATAACCCATGTACTTCGCATTGATTTGAAGCTAAATCATGTGTTTCGCATGGATTTGAATCGAACTCATTTGTTTCGCATGCTGTAGAAGCTAAATCAAGTGCATCAGAAGTATTCGAAGCCAAACCATTTGCTTCGCATGGATTCGAAGATAAGCCTTCTACTTCGCATTGATTTTAATCTAATTCATGTGTTCGCGTGGACTTGAAGCTACCTCGTTTGTTTCGCAAGCTGTTGAAGCTGAATCATGTATATCAAAAGTATTTGAATCTAAACTATTCGTTTCGCATGGATTCGAAGATAAGCCTTCCACTTCGCATTGATTTGAAGCTAAATCATGTGTTTCGCATGGATTTGCTTCTAACTCGTTTGTTTCGCATGCTGTTGAAGATAAATCAAGTGTATCACAAGTATTTGAAAGCAAACCATTTGCTTCGCGTGGATTCGAAGATCAGCCTTCTACTTCGCATTGGTTAGATGATAAATCATATGTTTCGCATGGATTTGATGCTAACTCGTTTGTTTCGCATGCAGTTGAAGCTGAATCATGTATATCAGAAGTATTTGAATCTAAACTATTCGTTTCGCATGGATTCGAGGATAAGCCTTCCACTCCGCATTGATTTGAAACTAAATCATGTGTTTCGCATGGATTTAAATCGAACTCGCTTGTTTCGCATGCTGTTGAAACTAAATCATGTATATCACAAGTATTTGAAGTTAAACAATTTGTTTCGCATGGATTCGAAGATAACCCATGTACTTCGCATTGATTTGAAGCTAAATCATGTGTTTCGCATGGATTTGAATCGAACTCGTTTGTTTCGCATGTTGTAGAAACTAAATCAAGTGCATCAGAAGTATTCGAAACCAAAACATTTGCTTCGCATGGATTCGAAGATCAGCCATCTACTTCGCATTGATTAGGTGATAAATCTTACGTTTCGCATGGATTTGATGCTAACTCGTTCGTTTCGCATGCAGTTGAAGCTGAATCATGTATATCACAAGTATTTGAACCTAAACTATTCGTTTCGCATGGATTCGAGGATAAGCCTTTCACTCCGCATTGATTTGAAACTAAATCATGTGTTTCGCATGGATTTGAATCGAACTCGTTTGTTTCGCATGCTGTTGAAGATAAATCAAGTGTATCACAAGTATTTGAAGCCAAACCATTTGCTTCGCGTGGATTCGAAGATCAGCCTTCTACTTCGCATTGATTTGAAGCTAAATCATGTGTTCGCATAGACTTGAAGCTACATCGTTTGTTTCGCATTCTGTTGAAGCTAAATCATATATATCACAAGTATATGAAGCTAATCCATTTGTTTCGCATGGATTCGGAGATAAGCCTTCTACTTCGCATTGATTTGAAGCTAAATCATGTGTTTCGCATGGATTTGCTTCTAACTCGTTTGTTTCGCATGCTGTTGAAGATAAATCAAGTGTATCACAAGTATTTGAAGCCAAACCATTTGCTTCGCATGGATTCGAAGATCAGCCTTCTACTTCGCATTGATTAGATGATAAATCATATGTTTCGCATGGATTTGATGCTAACTCGTTTGTTTCGCATGCAGTTGAAGCTGAATCATGTATATCAGAAGTATTTGAATCTAAACTATTCGTTTCGCATGGATTCGAGGATAAGCCTTCCACTCCGCATTGATTTGAAACTAAATCATGTGTTTCGCATGGATTTAAATCGAACTCGTTTGTTTCGCATGCTGTTGAAGCTAAATCATGTATATCACAAGTATTTGAAGTTAAACAATTTGTTTCGCATGGATTCGAAGATAACCCATGTACTTCGCATTGATTTGAAGCTAAATCATGTGTTTCGCATGGATTTGAATCGAACTCATTTGTTTCGCATGCTGTAGAAGCTAAATCAAGTGCATCAGAAGTATTCGAAGCCAAACTATTTGCTTCGCATGGATTCGAAGATAAGCCTTCTACTTCGCATTGATTTTAATCTAATTCATGTGTTCGCGTGGACTTGAAGCTACCTCGTTTGTTTCGCAAGCTGTTGAAGCTGAATCATGTATATCAAAAGTATTTCAATCTAAACTATTCGTTTCGCATGGATTCGAAGAGAAGCCTTCCACTTCGCATTGATTTGAAGCTAAATCATGTGTTTCACATGGATTTGAAGTTAACTCGTTTGTTTCGCATGCAGTTGCAGCTAAATCATGTATATCACAAGTATGTGAAGCTAAACCATTTCTTTCGCTTGGATTCGAAGATAAGCCTTCTACTTCTCATTGATTTTAATCTAAATCATGTGTTTCGCATGGATTTGAAGCTAACTCGTTTGTTTCGCATGCTGTTGAAGCTAAATCATGTATATCACAAGTATTTGAAGCTATATCATATGTTTCGCACGGATTCGAAGATAAGCCTTCTACTTCGCATTGATTTTAATCTAATTCATGTGTTTCGCATGGATTTGAAGCTACATCGTTTGTTTCGCATTCTGTTGAAGCTAAATCATGCATATCACAAGTATTTGAAGCTAAACCATTTGTTTCGCATGGATTCGAAGATAAGCCTTCTACTTCACATTGATTTTAATCTAAATCATGTGTTTCGCATGGATTTGAAGCTAACTCGTTTGTTTCGCATGCTGTTGAAGCTAAGTCATGTATATCACAAGTATTTGAAGCTAAACCATTTGTTTCGCATGGATTCGAAGATAAGCCTCCTACTTCGCATTGATTTGAAGCTAAATCATGTGTTCGCATGGACTTGAAGCTACATCGTTTGTTTCGCATTCTGTTGCAGCTAAATCATGCATATCACAAGTATTTGAAGCTAAACCATTCGTTTCGCATGGATTCGAAGAGAAGCCTTCCACTTCGCATTGATTTGAAGCCAAATCATGTGTTTCACATGGATTTGAAGTTAACTCGTTTGTTTCGCATGCAGTTGCAGCTAAATCATGTATATCACAAGTATGTGAAGCTAAACCATTTCTTTCGCTTGGATTCGAAGATAAGCCTTCTACTTCTCATTGATTTTAATCTAAATCATGTGTTTCGCATGGATTTGAAGCTAACTCGTTTGTTTCGCATGCTGTTGAAGCTAAATCATGCATATCACAAGTATTTGAAGCTATATCATTTGTTTCGCATGGATTCGAAGATAAACCTTCCAATTCGCATTGATTTGGAGCTAAACCATGTGTTTCGCATGGATTTGAAGCTACCTAGTTTGTTTCGCATGCAGTTGAAGCTAAATCATGTATATCACAAGTATTTGAAGCTATATCATATGTTTCGCATGGATTCGAAGATAACCCTTCTAATTCGCATTGATGTGAAGCTAAATCATGTGTTTCGCATGGATTTCAAGCTAACTCGTTTGTTTCGCATGCTGTTGAAGCTAAATCCTGTATATCACAAGTATTTGAAGCTATACCATTTGTTTCGCATGGATTCGAAGATAAGCCTCCTACTTCGCATTGATTTGAAGCTAAATCATGTGTTTCGCGTGAATTTGAAACTAACTCGTTTTTTTCGCATGCTGTTGAAGCTAAATCATGTATATCGCAAGTATTTGAAGTTAAACAAATTGTTTCGCATGGATTCGAAGATAACCCTTCTAATTCGCATTGATTTGGAGCTAAATCATGTGTTTCGCATGGATTTAAATCGAACTCGCTTGTTTCGCATGCTGTTGAAACTAAATCATGTATATCACAAGTATTTGAAGTTAAACAATTTGTTTCGCATGGATTCGAAGATAACCCATGTACTTCGCATTGATTTGAAGCTAAATCATGTGTTTCGCATGGATTTGAATCGAACTCGTTTGTTTCGCATGTTGTAGAAGCTAAATCAAGTGCATCAGAAGTATTCGAAACCAAAACATTTGCTTCGCATGGATTCGAAGATCAGCCTTCTACTTCGCATTGATTAGGTGATAAATCATACGTTTCGCATGGATTTGATGCTAACTCGTTCGTTTCGCATGCAGTTGAAGCTGAATCATGTATATCACAAGTATTTGAACCTAAACTATTCGTTTCGCATGGATTCGAGGATAAGCCTTTCACTCCGCATTGATTTGAAACTAAATCATGTGTTTCGCATGGATTTGAATCGAACTCGTTTGTTTCGCATGCTGTTGAAGATAAATCAAGTGTATCACAAGTATTTGAAGCCAAACCATTTGCTTCGCGTGGATTCGAAGATCAGCCTTCTACTTCGCATTGATTTGAAGCTAAATCATGTGTTCGCATAGACTTGAAGCTACATCGTTTGTTTCGCATTCTGTTGAAGCTAAATCATATATATCACAAGTATATGAAGCTAATCCATTTGTTTCGCATGGATTCGGAGATAAGCCTTCTACTTCGCATTGATTTGAAGCTAAATCATGTGTTTCGCATGGATTTGCTTCTAACTCGTTTGTTTCGCATGCTGTTGAAGATAAATCAAGTGTATCACAAGTATTTGAAGCCAAACCATTTGCTTCGCATGGATTCGAAGATCAGCCTTCTACTTCGCATTGATTAGATGATAAATCATATGTTTCGCATGGATTTGATGCTAACTCGTTTGTTTCGCATGCAGTTGAAGCCGAATCATGTATATCAGAAGTATTTGAATCTAAACTATTCGTTTCGCATGGATTCGAGGATAAGCCTTCCACTCCGCATTGATTTGAAACTAAATCATGTGTTTCGCATGGATTTAAATCGAACTCGTTTGTTTCGCATGCTGTTGAAGCTAAATCATGTATATCACAAGTATTTGAAGTTAAACAATTTGTTTCGCATGGATTCGAAGATAACCCATGTACTTCGCATTGATTTGAAGCTAAATCATGTGTTTCGCATGGATTTGAATCGAACTCATTTGTTTCGCATGCTGTAGAAGCTAAATCAAGTGCATCAGAAGTATTCGAAGCCAAACTATTTGCTTCGCATGGATTCGAAGATAAGCCTTCTACTTCGCATTGATTTTAATCTAATTCATGTGTTCGCGTGGACTTGAAGCTACCTCGTTTGTTTCGCAAGCTGTTGAAGCTGAATCATGTATATCAAAAGTATTTCAATCTAAACTATTCGTTTCGCATGGATTCGAAGAGAAGCCTTCCACTTCGCATTGATTTGAAGCTAAATCATGTGTTTCACATGGATTTGAAGTTAACTCGTTTGTTTCGCATGCAGTTGCAGCTAAATCATGTATATCACAAGTATGTGAAGCTAAACCATTTCTTTCGCTTGGATTCGAAGATAAGCCTTCTACTTCTCATTGATTTTAATCTAAATCATGTGTTTCGCATGGATTTGAAGCTAACTCGTTTGTTTCGCATGCTGTTGAAGCTAAATCATGTATATCACAAGTATTTGAAGCTATATCATATGTTTCGCACGGATTCGAAGATAAGCCTTCTACTTCGCATTGATTTTAATCTAATTCATGTGTTCGCATGGACTTGAAGCTACATCGTTTGTTTCGCATTCTGTTGCAGCTAAATCATGCATATCACAAGTATTTGAAGCTAAACCATTCGTTTCGCATGGATTCGAAGAGAAGCCTTCCACTTCGCATTGATTTGAAGCCAAATCATGTGTTTCACATGGATTTGAAGTTAACTCGTTTGTTTCGCATGCAGTTGCAGCTAAATCATGTATATCACAAGTATGTGAAGCTAAACCATTTCTTTCGCTTGGATTCGAAGATAAGCCTTCTACTTCTCATTGATTTTAATCTAAATCATGTGTTTCGCATGGATTTGAAGCTAACTCGTTTGTTTCGCATGCTGTTGAAGCTAAATCATGCATATCACAAGTATTTGAAGCTATATCATTTGTTTCGCATGGATTCGAAGATAAACCTTCCAATTCGCATTGATTTGGAGCTAAACCATGTGTTTCGCATGGATTTGAAGCTACCTAGTTTGTTTCGCATGCAGTTGAAGCTAAATCATGTATATCACAAGTATTTGAAGCTATATCATATGTTTCGCATGGATTCGAAGATAACCCTTCTAATTCGCATTGATGTGAAGCTAAATCATGTGTTTCGCATGGATTTCAAGCTAACTCGTTTGTTTCGCATGCTGTTGAAGCTAAATCCTGTATATCACAAGTATTTGAAGCTATACCATTTGTTTCGCATGGATTCGAAGATAAGCCTCCTACTTCGCATTGATTTGAAGCTAAATCATGTGTTTCGCGTGAATTTGAAACTAACTCGTTTTTTTCGCATGCTGTTGAAGCTAAATCATGTATATCGCAAGTATTTGAAGTTAAACAAATTGTTTCGCATGGATTCGAAGATAACCCTTCTAATTCGCATTGATTTGGAGCTAAATCATGTGTTTCGCATGGATTTGAAGCTAACTCGTTTGTTTCGCACGCTGTTGAAGCTAAATCAAGTGTATCACAAGTATTTGAAGCTAAACCATTTGCTTCGCATGGATTCGAAGATCAGCCTTCTACTTCGAATTTATTAGATGCTAAATCATGTGTGTCGCATGGATTTGAAGCTAACTCGTTTGTTTCGCATGCTGTTGAAGCTGAATCATGCATATCACAACTATTTGAAGCTAAACCATATGTTTCGCATGGATTCGAAGATAAGCCTTCTAATTCGCATTGATTTGAAGCTAAATCATGTGTTTCGCATGGATTTGAAGCTAACTCGTTTGTTTCGCATGCTGTTGAAGCTAAGTCATGTACATCACAAGTATTTGAAGCTATACCATTTGTTTCACATGGATTCGAAGATAAGCCACCAACTTCGCATTGATTTGAAGCTAAATCATGTGTTCGCATGCATTTGAAGCTACCTCGTTTGTTTCGCATGCTGTTGAAGCTAAATCAAGTATATCACATGTATTTGAAACCAAACCATTTGCTTCGCATGGATTCGAAGATAAGCCTTCTACTTCGCATTTATTACATGCTAAATCATGTGTTTCGCATGGGTTTGAAGCTAACTCGTTTGTTTCGCCTGCATTTGAAGCTATATCACTTATATTCACAAGTATGTGAAGCAAAATCATTCGTTTAGCATGGATTTGAAGCTAAGCCATCAACTCCGCGTTGACTTGATGCTAAATCATGTTTTTCGTTTGGACTTGAAGCTAAATCGTTTGTTTCGCATGCTGATGAAGCTAAATCAAGTGTCTCACAAATATTTGAAGCCAAATCATGTGTTTCGCATGGATTTGAAACTAAATCGTTTGTTTCGCATGCAGTTGAAGCTGAATCATATATATCACAAGCATTTGAAGCTAAACTATTCGTTTCGCACGGATTCGAAGATAAGCCTTCCACTTCGCATTGATTTGAAGCTAAATCATGAGTTCCGCAAGGATTTGAAGCTAACTCGTTTGATTCGCCTGCATTTGAAGCCATATCACTTATATTTTCAAGTATGTGAAGCTAAATCATTCGTTTCGCTTGGATTTGAAGCTAAGCCATCAACTTCGCGTTGACTTGATGCTAAATCATGTTTTTCGTTTGGACTTGAAGCTAACTCGTTTGTTTCGCATGTTGTTGAAGCTAAATCATGTATTTCACATGTATTTGAAGCTAAACCATTTGTTTCGCATTTATTCGAAGCTAAGCCTTCTACTTCACATTGATTTGAGGCTAAATCATGTGTCTCGCTTGGATTTGAAGCTAACTCGTTTTTTTCGCTAGCAGTTGAAGCTAAATCATGTATATCATAAGTATTTGAAGCTAAACCATTTGATACCCATGGATTTGAAGCTGAGCTTTCAACTTCGCATTGATTTGAATATAAATCATGTGTTTCGCTTGGATTTGAAGCTAACTCGTTTGTTTCGCATGCTGTTGAAGCTAAATCATGTATATCACAAGCAATTGAAGCTATATCATATGTTTCGCATGGATTCGAAGATAACCCTTCTAATTCGCATTGATTTGAAGCTAAATCATGTGTTTCGCATGGATTTGAAGCTAACTCGTTTGTTTCGCATGCTGTTGAAGCTAAGTCATGTATATCCCAAGTATTTGAAGCTAAACCATTTGTTTCGCATGGATTCGAAGATAAGTCTCCTACTTCGCATTGATTTGAAGCTAAATCATGTGTTCGCACGGATTTGAACCTACCCCGTTTGTTTCGCATGCTGTTGAAGCTAAATCAAGTGTATCACAAGTATTTGAAGCTGTATCATATGTTTCGCATGGATTCGAAGATAACCCTTCTAATTCGCATTGATGTGAAGCTAAATCATGTGTTTCGCATGGATTTCAAGCTAACTCGTTTGTTTCGCATGCTGTTGAAGCTAAATCCTGTATATCACAAGTATTTGAAGCTATACCATTTGTTTCGCATGGATTCGAAGATATGCCTCCTACTTCGCATTGATTTGAAGCTAAATCATGTGTTTCGCGTGAATTTGAAACTAACTCGTTTTTTTCGCATGCTGTTGAAGCTAAATCATGTATATCGCAAGTATTTGAAGTTAAACAAATTGTTTCGCATGGATTCGAAGATCAGCCTTCTACTTCGCATGGATTTGAAGCTAAATCATGTGTTTCGCATGGATTTTAAACTAACTCGTTTGTTTCGCATGCTGTTGAATCTAAATCATGTATATCACAAGTATTTGAAGCTAAACCATTTGTTTCGCATGGATTCGAAGATAAGCCTCCTACTTCGCATTGATTTGAAGCTAAATCATGTGCTCGCATGGATTTGAATCTAACTCGTTTGTTTCGCACGCTGTTGAAGCTAAATCAAGTGTATCACAAGTATTTGTAGCTAAACCATTTGCTTCGCATGGATTCGGAGATCAGCCTTCTAATTCGCATTGATTTGAAGCTAAATCATGTGTTTCGCATGGATTTGAAGCTAACTCGTTTGTTTCGCATGCTGTTGAAGCTAAGTCATGTATATCACAAGTATTTGAAGCTAAACCATTTGTTTCGCATGGATTCGAAGATAAGCCTCCTACTTCGCATTGATTTGAAGCTAAATCATGTGTTCGCATGGACTTGAAGCTACATCGTTTGTTTCGCATTCTGTTGAAGCTAAATCATGCATATCACAAGTATTTGAAGCTAAACCATTTGTTTCGCATGGATTCGAAGATAACCCTTCTACTTCGCATTGATTTGAAGTTAAATCATGTGTTTCGCATGGATTTGCTTCTAACTCGTTTGTTTCGCATGCTGTTGAAGATAAATCAAGTGTATCACAAGCATTTGAAGCCAAACCATTTGCTTCGCGTGGATTCGAAGATCAGCCTTCTACTTCGCATTGATTTGAAGCTAAATCATGTGTTCGCATAGACTTGAAGCTACATCGTTTGTTTCGCATTCTGTTGAAGCTAAATCATGCATATCACAAGTATTTGAAGCTAAACCATTTGTTTCGCATGGATTCGAAGATAACCCTTCTACTTCGCATTGATTTGAAGTTAAATCATGTGTTTCGCATGGATTTGAAGTTAACTCGTTTGTTTCGCATGCAGTTGCAGCTAAATCATGTATATCACAATTATGTGAAGCTAAACCATTTCTTTCGCTTGGATTCGAAGATAAGCCTTCTACTTCTCATTGATTTTAATCTAAATCATGTGTTTCGCATGGATTTGAAGCTAACTCGTTTGTTTCGCATGCTGTTGAAGCTAAATCATGTATATCACAAGTATTTGAAGCTAAACCATTTGTTTCGCATGGATTCGAAGATAAGCCTTCTACTTCGCATTGATTAGATGATAAATCATATGTGTCGCATGGATTTGATGCTAACTCGTTTGTTTCGCATGCAGTTGAAGCTGAATCATGTATATCAGAAGTATTTGAATCTAAACTATTCGTTTCGCATGGATTCGAGGATAAGCCTTCCACTCCGCATTGATTTGAAACTAAATCATGTGTTTCGCATGGATTTGAATCGAACTCGTTTGTTTCGCATGCTGTAGAAGCTAAATCAAGTGCATCAGAAGTATTCGAAACCAAACCATTTGCTTCGCATGGATTCGAAGATAAGCCTCCTACTTCGCATTGATTTGAAGCTAAATCATGTGTTTCACATGGATTTGAAGTTAACTCGTTTGTTTCGCATGCTGTTGAAGTTGAATCATGTATATCAAAAGTATTTGAATCTAAACTATTCGTTTCGCATGGATTCGAAGATAAGCCTTCCACTTCGCATTGATTTGAGTATAAATCATGTGTCTCGCTTGGATTTGAAGCTAACTCGTTTGTTTCGCTAGCAGTTGAAGCTAAATCATGTATATCACAAGTATTTGAAGCTAAACCATTTGATTCCCATGGATTTGAAGCTAACGCTTCTAATTCGCATTGATTTGATGCTAAATCATGTGTTTCGCATGGATTTGAAGCTAACTCGTTTGTTTCGCATGCTGTTGAAGCTAAGTCATGTATATCACAAGTAATTGAAGCTATATCATATGTTTCGCATGGATTCGAAGATAACCCTTCTAATTCGCATTGATTTGATGCTAAATCATGTGTTTCGCATGGATTTGAAGCTAACTCGTTTGTTTCGCATGCTGTTGAAGCTAAGTCATGTATATCACAAGTATTTGAAGCTAAACCATTTGTTTCGATTGGATTCGAAGATAAGCCTTCTACTTCGCATTGATTTTAATCTAATTCATGTGTTTCGCATGGATTTGAAGCTAACTCGTTTGTTTCGCATGCAGTTGAAGCTGAATCATGTATATCAAAAGAATTTGAATCTAAACTATTCGTTTCGCATGGATTCGAATATAAACCTTCCACATCGCATTGATTTGAAGCTAAATCATGTGTTCGCATGGACTTGAAGCTACATCGTTTGTTTCGCATTCTGTTGAAGCTAAATCATGCATATCACAAGTATTTGAAGCTAAACCATTTGTTTCGCATGGATTCGAAGATAACCCTTCTACTTCGCATTGATTTGAAGTTAAATCATGTGTTTCATATGGATTTGCTTCTAACTCGTTTGTTTCGCATGCTGTTGAAGATAAATCAAGTGTATCACAAGCATTTGAAGCCAAACCATTTGCTTCGCGTGGATTCGAAGATCAGCCTTCTACTTCGCATTGATTTGATGCTAAATCATGTGTTCGCATAGACTTGAGGCTACATCGTTTGTTTCGCATTCTGTTGAAGCTAAATCATGCATATCACAAGTATTTGAAGCTAAACCATTTGTTTCGCATGGATTCGAAGATAACCCTTCTACTTCGCATTGATTTGAAGTTAAATCATGTGTTTCGCATGGATTTGAATCTAACTCGTTTATTTCGTATGCTGTTGAAGCTAAATCATATATATCACAAGTATATGAAGCTAATCCATTTGTTTCGCATGGATTCGGAGATAAGCCTTCTACTTCGCATTGATTTGAAGCTAAATCATGTGTTTCGCATGGATTTGCTTCTAACTCGTTTGTTTCGCATGCTGTTGAAGATAAATCAAGTGTATCACAAGTATTTGAAGCCAAACCATTTGCTTCGCATGGATTCGAAGATCAGCCTTCTACTTCGCATTGATTAGATGATAAATCATATGTGTCGCATGGATTTGATGCTAACTCGTTTGTTTCGCATGCAGTTGAAGCTGAATCATGTATATCAGAAGTATTTGAATCTAAACTATTCGTTTCGCATGGATTCGAGGATAAGCCTTCCGCTCCGCATTGATTTGAAACTAAATCATGTGTTTCGCATGGATTTGAATCGAACTCGTTTGTTTCGCATGCTGTAGAAGCTAAATCAAGTGCATCAGAAGTATTCGAAACCAAACCATTTGCTTCGCATGGATTCGAAGATAAGCCTCCTACTTCGCATTGATTTGAAGCTAAATCATGTGTTTCACATGGATTTGAAGTTAGCTCGTTTGTTTCGCATGCAGTTGAAGCGGAATCATGTATATCAAAAGTATTTGAATCTAAACTATTCGTTTCGCATGGATTCGTAGATAAGCCTTCCACTTCGCATTGATTTGAAGCAAAACCATTTGTTTCGCATGGATTCGAAGATAAGCCTCCTACTTCGCATTGATTTGAAGCTAAATCGTGTGTTCGCATGGATTTGAACCTACCCCGTTTGTTTCGCATGCTGTTGAAGCTAAATCATGTATATCACAAGTATTTGAAGCTAAACCATTTGCTTCGCATGGATTCGAAGATCAGCCTTCTACTTCGCATTGATTAGATGCTAAATCATGTGTTTCGCATGGGTTTGAAGCTAAGCCATCAACTTCGCGTTAACTTGATGCTAAATCATGTTTTTCGTTTGGACTTGAAGCTAACTCGTTTGTTTCACATGTTGTTGAAGCTAAATCATGTATTTCACAAGTATTTGAAGCTAAACCATTTGCTTCGCATGGATTCGAAGATCAGCCTTCTACTTCGCATTGATTAGATGCTAAATCATGTGTTTCGCATGGGTTTGAAGCTAAGCCATCAACTTCGCGTTAACTTGATGCTAAATCATGTTTTTCGTTTGGACTTGAAGCTAACTCGTTTGTTTCGCATGTTGTTGAAGCTAAATCATGTATTTCACAAGTATTTGAAGCTAAACCATTTGTTTCGCATTTATTCGAAGCTAAGCCTTCTACTTCACATTGATTTGAGTATAAATCATGTGTCTCGCTTGGATTTGAAGCTAACTCGTTTTTTTCGCTAGCAGTTGAAGCTAAATCATGTATATCACAAGTATTTGAAGCTAAACCATTTGATTCCCATGGATTTGAAGCTAACCCTTCTAATTCGCATTGATTTGATGCTAAATCATGTGTTTCGCATGGATTTGAAGCTAACTCGTTTGTTTCGCATGCTGTTGAAGCTAAGTCATGTATATCACAAGTATTTGAAGCTAAACCATTTGTTTCGCTTGGATTCGAAGATAAGCCTTCTACTTCGCATTGATTTTAATCTAATTCATGTGTTTCGCATGGATTTGAAGCTAACTCGTTTGTTTCGCATGCAGTTGAAGCTGAATCATGTATATCAAAAGAATTTGAATCTAAACTATTCGTTTCGCATGGATTCGAATATAAGCCTTCCACTTCGCATTGATTTGAAGCTAAATCATGTGTTTCACATGGATTTGAAGTTAACTCGTTTGTTTCGCATGCAGTTGAAGCTACATCATGTATATCACAAGTTTTTGAAGCTAAACCATTTGTTTCGCATGGATTCGAAGATAAGCCTTCCACTTCGCATTGATTTGAGTATAAATCATGTGTCTCGCTTGGATTTGAAGCTAACTCGTTTGTTTCGCTAGCAGTTGAAGCTAAATCATGTATATCACAAGTATTTGAAGCTAAACCATTTGATTCCCATGGATTTGAAGCTAACGCTTCTAATTCGCATTGATTTGATGCTAAATCATGTGTTTCGCATGGATTTGAAGCTAACTCGTTTGTTTCGCATGCTGTTGAAGCTAAGTCATGTATATCACAAGTAATTGAAGCTATATCATATGTTTCGCATGGATTCGAAGATAACCCTTCTAATTCGCATTGATTTGATGCTAAATCATGTGTTTCGCATGGATTTGAAGCTAACTCGTTTGTTTCGCATGCTGTTGAAGCTAAGTCATGTATATCACAAGTATTTGAAGCTGAACCATTTGTTTCGATTGGATTCGAAGATAAGCCTTCTACTTCGCATTGATTTTAATCTAATTCATGTGTTTCGCATGGATTTGAAGCTAACTCGTTTGTTTCGCATGCAGTTGAAGCTGAATCATGTATATCAAAAGAATTTGAATCTAAACTATTCGTTTCGCATGGATTCGAATATAAACCTTCCACATCGCATTGATTTGAAGCTAAATCATGTGTTCGCATGGACTTGAAGCTACATCGTTTGTTTCGCATTCTGTTGAAGCTAAATCATGCATATCACAAGTATTTGAAGCTAAACCATTTGTTTCGCATGGATTCGAAGATAACCCTTCTACTTCGCATTGATTTGAAGTTAAATCATGTGTTTCGCATGGATTTGCTTCTAACTCGTTTGTTTCGCATGCTGTTGAAGCTAAATCATATATATCACAAGTATATGAAGCTAATCCATTTGTTTCGCATGGATTCGGAGATAAGCCTTCTACTTCGCATTGATTTGAAGTTAAATCATGTGTTTCGCATGGATTTGAATCTAACTCGTTTATTTCGTATGCTGTTGAAGCTAAATCATATATATCACAAGTATATGAAGCTAATCCATTTGTTTCGCATGGATTCGGAGATAAGCCTTCTACTTCGCATTGATTTGAAGCTAAATCATGTGTTTCGCATGGATTTGAAGCTAACTCGTTTGTTTCGCATGCTGTTGAAGCTAAGTCATGTATATCACAAGTATTTGAAGCTAAACCATTTGTTTCGCATGGATTCGAAGATAAGCCTCCTACTTCGCATTGATTTGAAGCTAAATCATGTGTTCGCATGGACTTGAAGCTACATCGTTTGTTTCGCATTCTGTTGAAGCTAAATCATGCATATCACAAGTATTTGAAGCTAAACCATTTGTTTCGCATGGATTCGAAGATAACCCTTCTACTTCGCATTGATTTGAAGTTAAATCATGTGTTTCGCATGGATTTGCTTCTAACTCGTTTGTTTCGCATGCTGTTGAAGATAAATCAAGTGTATCACAAGTATTTGAAGCAAAACCATTTGCTTCGCGTGGATTCGAAGATCAGCCTTCTACTTCGCATTGATTTGAAGCTAAATCATGTGTTCGCATAGACTTGAAGCTACATCGTTTGTTTCGCATTCTGTTGAAGCTAAATCATGCATATCACAAGTATTTGAAGCTAAACCATTTGTTTCGCATGGATTCGAAGATAACCCTTCTACTTCGCATTGATTTGAAGTTAAATCATGTGTTTCGCATGGATTTGCTTCTAACTCGTTTGTTTCGCATGCTGTTGAAGATAAATCAAGTGTATCACAAGTATTTGAAGCCAAACCATTTGCTTCGCGTGGATTCGAAGATCAGCCTTCTACTTCGCATTGATTTGAAGCTAAATCATGTGTTCGCATAGACTTGAAGCTACATCGTTTGTTTCGCATTCTGTTGAAGCTAAATCATGCATATCACAAGTATTTGAAACTAAATCATGTGTTTCGCATGGATTTGAATCGAACTCGTTTGTTTCGCATGCTGTAGAAGCTAAATCAAGTGCATCAGAAGTATTCGAAACCAAACCATTTGCTTCGCATGGATTCGAAGATAAGCCTCCTACTTCGCATTGATTTGAAGCTAAATCATGTGTTTCGCATGGATTTGAATCGAACTCGTTTGTTTCGCATGCTGTAGAAGCTAAATCAAGTGCATCAGAAGTATTCGAAACCAAACCATTTGCTTCGCATGGATTCGA
The DNA here is from genome assembly GCF_051020955.1 of Megalopta genalis. Classification (NCBI taxonomy): domain Eukaryota; kingdom Metazoa; phylum Arthropoda; class Insecta; order Hymenoptera; family Halictidae; genus Megalopta; species Megalopta genalis. The sequence goes on along the minus strand of NW_027476260.1, from coordinate 42,317 downwards.
AGATCAGCCTTCTACTTCGCATTGATTAGATGATAAATCATATGTTTCGCATGGATTTGATGCTAACTCGTTTGTTTCGCATGCAGTTGAAGCTGAATCATGTATATCACAAGTATTTGAACCTAAACTATTCGTTTCGCATGGATTCGAGGATAAGCCTTCCACTCCGCATTGATTTGAAACTAAATCATGTGTTTCGCATGGATTTGAATCTAACTCGTTTGTTTCGCATGCTGTTGAAGCTAAATCATGTATATCACAAGTATTTGAAGTTAAACAATTTGTTTCGCATGGATTCGAAGATAACCCATGTACTTCGCATTGATTTGAAGCTAAATCATGTGTTTCGCATGGATTTGAATCGAACTCGTTTGTTTCGCATGCTGTTGAAGCTAAATCAAGTGTATCAGAAGTATTCGAAACCAAACCATTTGCTTCGCATGGATTCGAAGATCAGCCTTCTACTTCGCATTGATTTGAAGCTAAATCATGTGTTCGCATGGATTTGAAGCTACCTCGTTTGTTTCGCATGCAGTTGAAGCTAAATCATGTATATCACAAGTATTTGAAGCTAAACCATTTGTTCCGCTTGGATTCGAAGATAAGCCTTCTACTTCTCACTGATTTTAATCTAAATCATGTGTATCGCATGGATTTGAAGCTAACTCGTTTGTTTTGCATGCTGTTGAAGCTAAATCATGTATATCACAAGTATTTGAAGCTATATCATATGTTTTGCATGGCTTCGAAGATAGGCCTCCTACTTCGCATTGATTTGAAGCTAAATCATGTGTTCGCATGGATTTGAAACTAACTCGTTTGTTTCGCATGCTGTTGAAGCTAAATCATGTATATCACAAGTATTTGAAGTTATATCATATGTTTCGCATGGAGTCGAAGATAACCCTTCTAATTCGCATTGATTTGAAGCTAAATCATGTGTTTCGCATGGATTTGAAGCTAACTCGTTTGTTTCGCATGCTGTTGAAGCTAAGTCATGTACATCACAAGTATTTGAAGCTAAACCATTTGTTTCGCATGGATTCGAAGATAAGCCTCCAACTTCGCATTTATTACATGCTAAATCATGTGTTTCGCATGGGTTTGAAGATAACACGTTTGTTTCGCCTGCATTTGAAGCTATATCACTTATATTCACAAGTATGGAGAAGCAAAATCATTCGTTTAGCATGGATTTGAAGCTAAGCCATCAACTCCGCGTTGACTTGATGCTAAATCATGTTTTTCGTTTGGACTTGAAGCTAAATCGTTTGTTTCGCCTGCTGATGAAGCTAAATCAAGTGTCTCACAAGTATTTGAAGCCAAATCATGTGTTTCGCATGGATTTAAAACTAAATCGTTTGTTTCGCATGCAGTTGAAGCTGAATCATATATATCACAAGCATTTGAAGCTAAACTATTCGTTTCGCACGGATTCGAAGATGAGCCTTCCACTTCGCATTGATTTGAAGCTAAATCATGTGTTCCGCATGGATTTGAAGCTAACTCGTTTGTTTCGCCTGCATTTGAAGCCATATCACTTATATTTTCAAGTATGTGAAGCTAAATTATTCGTTACGCATGGATTTGAAGCTAAGCCATGAACTTCGCGTTGACTTGATGCTAAATCATGTTTTTCGTTTGGACTTGAAGCTAACTCGTTTGTTTCGCATGTTGTTGAAGCTAAATCATGTATTTCACATGTATTTGAAGCTAAACCATTTGTTTCGCATTTATTCGAAGCTAAGCCTTCTACTTCACATTGATTTGAGGCTAAATCATGTGTCTCGCTTGGATTTGAAGCTAACTCGTTTTTTTCGCTAGCAGTTGAAGCTAAATCATGTATATCACAAGTATTTGAAGCTAAACCATTTGATTCCCATGGATTTGAAGCTGAGCTTTCAACTTCGCATTTATTTGAATATAAATCATGTGTTTCGCTTGGATTTGAAGCTAACTCGTTTGTTTCGCATGCTGTTGAAGCTAAGTCATGTATATCACAAGTATTTGAAGCTAAACCATTTGTTTCGCTTGGATTCGAAGATAAGCCTTCTACTTCGCATTGATTTTAATCTAATTCATGTGTTTCGCATGGATTTGAAGCTAACTCGTTTGTTTCGCATGCAGTTGAAGCTGAATCATGTATATCAAAAGTATTTGAATCTAAACTATTCGTTTCGCATGGATTCGAAGATAAGCCTTCCACTTCGCATTGATTTGAAGCTAAATCATGTGTTCGCATGGATTTGAACCTACCCCGTTTGTTTCGCATGCTGTTGAAGCTAAATCAAGTGTATCAGAAGTATTTGAAGCCAAACCATTTGCTTCGCATGGATTCGAAGATCAGCTTTCTACTTCGCATTGATTTGAAGCTAAATCATGTGTTCGCATGGATTTGAAGCTACCTCGTTTGTTTCGCATGCAGTTGAAGCTAAATCATGTATATCACAAGTATTTGAAGCTATATCATATGTTTCGCATGGATTCGAAGATAACCCTTCTAATTCGCATTGATGTGAAGCTAAATCGTGTGTTTCGCATGGATTTGAAGCTAACTCGTTTGTTTCGCACGCTGTTGAAGCTAAATCAAGTGTATCACAAGTATTTGAAGCTAAACCATTTGCTTCGCATGGATTCGAAGATCAGCCTTCTACTTCGCATTTATTAGATGCTAAATCATGTATGTCGCATGGATTTGAAGCTAACTCGTTTTTTTCGCATGCTGTTGAAGCTAAATCATATATATCACAAGTATTTGAAGCTATATCATATGTTTCGCACGGATTCGAAGATAAGCCTTCTACTTCGCATTGATTTTAATCTAATTCATGTGTTTCGCATGGATTTGAAGCTAACTCGTTTGTTTCGCATGCAGTTGAAGCTGAATCATGTATATCAAAAGTATTTGAATCTAAACAATTCGTTTCGCATTGATTCGAAGAGAAGCCTTAAACTTCGCATTGATTTGAAGCTAAATCATGTGTTTCACATGGATTTGAAGTTAACTCGTTTGTTTCGCATGCAGTTGCAGCTAAATCATGTATATCACAAGTATGTGAAGCTAAACCATTTCTTTCGCTTGGATTCGAAGATAAGCCTTCTACTTCACATTGATTTTAATCTAAATCATGTGTTTCGCATGGATTTGAAGCTAACGCGTTTGTTTCGCATGCTGTTGAAGCTAAATCATGTATACCACAAGTATTTGAAGCTATATCATATGTTTCGCATGGATTCGAAGATAACCCTTCTAATTCGCATTGATTTGAAGCTAAATCATATGTTTCGCATGGATTTGAAACTAACTCGTTTGTTTCGCATGCTGTTGATGCTAAGTCATGTATATCACAAGTATTTGAAGCTAAACCATTTGTTTCGCATGGATTCGAAGAGAAGCCTCCTACTTCGCATTGATTTGAAGCTAAATCATGTGTTCGCGTGGACTTGAAGCTACCTCGTTTGTTTCGCATGCTGTTGAAGCTAAATCAAGTGTATCACAAGTATTTGTAGCCAAACCATTTGCTTCGCATGGATTCGAAGATCAGCCTTCTACTTCGAATTTATTAGATGCTAAATCATGTGTTTCGCATGGATTTGAAACTAACTCGTTTGTTTAGTATGCTGTTGAATCTAAATCATGTATATCACAAGTATTTGAAGCTATATCACTTGTTTCGCATGGGTTCGAAGATAACCCTTCTAATTCGCATTGATTTGGAGCTAAATCATGTGTTTCGCATGGATTTGAAGCTAACTCGTTTGTTTCGCATGCTGTAGAAGCTAAATCAAGTGCATCAGAAGTATTCGAAACCAAACCATTTGCTTCGCATGGATTCGAAGATAAGCCTCCTACTTCGCATTGATTTGAAGCTAAATCATGTGTTTCGCATGGATTTGAATCGAACTCGTTTGTTTCGCATGCTGTAGAAGCTAAATCAAGTGCATCAGAAGTATTCGAAACCAAACCATTTGCTTCGCATGGATTCGAAGATCAGCCTTCTACTTCGCATTGATTAGATGATAAATCATATGTTTCGCATGGATTTGATGCTAACTCGTTTGTTTCGCATGCAGTTGAAGCTGAATCATGTATATCACAAGTATTTGAACCTAAACTATTCGTTTCGCATGGATTCGAGGATAAGCCTTCCACTCCGCATTGATTTGAAACTAAATCATGTGTTTCGCATGGATTTGAATCTAACTCGTTTGTTTCGCATGCTGTTGAAGCTAAATCATGTATATCACAAGTATTTGAAGTTAAACAATTTGTTTCGCATGGATTCGAAGATAACCCATGTACTTCGCATTGATTTGAAGCTAAATCATGTGTTTCGCATGGATTTGAATCGAACTCGTTTGTTTCGCATGCTGTTGAAGCTAAATCAAGTGTATCAGAAGTATTCGAAACCAAACCATTTGCTTCGCATGGATTCGAAGATCAGCCTTCTACTTCGCATTGATTTGAAGCTAAATCATGTGTTCGCATGGATTTGAAGCTACCTCGTTTGTTTCGCATGCAGTTGAAGCTAAATCATGTATATCACAAGTATTTGAAGCTAAACCATTTGTTCCGCTTGGATTCGAAGATAAGCCTTCTACTTCTCACTGATTTTAATCTAAATCATGTGTATCGCATGGATTTGAAGCTAACTCGTTTGTTTTGCATGCTGTTGAAGCTAAATCATGTATATCACAAGTATTTGAAGCTATATCATATGTTTTGCATGGCTTCGAAGATAGGCCTCCTACTTCGCATTGATTTGAAGCTAAATCATGTGTTCGCATGGATTTGAAACTAACTCGTTTGTTTCGCATGCTGTTGAAGCTAAATCATGTATATCACAAGTATTTGAATTTATATCATATGTTTCGCATGGAGTCGAAGATAACCCTTCTAATTCGCATTGATTTGAAGCTAAATCATGTGTTTCGCATGGATTTGAAGCTAACTCGTTTGTTTCGCATGCTGTTGAAGCTAAGTCATGTACATCACAAGTATTTGAAGCTAAACCATTTGTTTCGCATGGATTCGAAGATAAGCCTCCAACTTCGCATTTATTACATGCTAAATCATGTGTTTCGCATGGGTTTGAAGATAACACGTTTGTTTCGCCTGCATTTGAAGCTATATCACTTATATTCACAAGTATGGAGAAGCAAAATCATTCGTTTAGCATGGATTTGAAGCTAAGCCATCAACTCCGCGTTGACTTGATGCTAAATCATGTTTTTCGTTTGGACTTGAAGCTAAATCGTTTGTTTCGCCTGCTGATGAAGCTAAATCAAGTGTCTCACAAGTATTTGAAGCCAAATCATGTGTTTCGCATGGATTTAAAACTAAATCGTTTGTTTCGCATGCAGTTGAAGCTGAATCATATATATCACAAGCATTTGAAGCTAAACTATTCGTTTCGCACGGATTCGAAGATGAGCCTTCCACTTCGCATTGATTTGAAGCTAAATCATGTGTTCCGCATGGATTTGAAGCTAACTCGTTTGTTTCGCCTGCATTTGAAGCCATATCACTTATATTTTCAAGTATGTGAAGCTAAATTATTCGTTACGCATGGATTTGAAGCTAAGCCATGAACTTCGCGTTGACTTGATGCTAAATCATGTTTTTCGTTTGGACTTGAAGCTAACTCGTTTGTTTCGCATGTTGTTGAAGCTAAATCATGTATTTCACATGTATTTGAAGCTAAACCATTTGTTTCGCATTTATTCGAAGCTAAGCCTTCTACTTCACATTGATTTGAGGCTAAATCATGTGTCTCGCTTGGATTTGAAGCTAACTCGTTTTTTTCGCTAGCAGTTGAAGCTAAATCATGTATATCACAAGTATTTGAAGCTAAACCATTTGATTCCCATGGATTTGAAGCTGAGCTTTCAACTTCGCATTGATTTGAATATAAATCATGTGTTTCGCTTGGATTTGAAGCTAACTCGTTTGTTTCGCATGCTGTTGAAGCTAAGTCATGTATATCACAAGTATTTGAAGCTAAACCATTTGTTTCGCATGGATTCGAAGATAAGCCTCCAACTTCGCATTTATTACATGCTAAATCATGTGTTTCGCATGGGTTTGAAGATAACACGTTTGTTTCGCCTGCATTTGAAGCTATATCACTTATATTCACAAGTATGGAGAAGCAAAATCATTCGTTTAGCATGGATTTGAAGCTAAGCCATCAACTCCGCGTTGACTTGATGCTAAATCATGTTTTTCGTTTGGACTTGAAGCTAAATCGTTTGTTTCGCCTGCTGATGAAGCTAAATCAAGTGTCTCACAAGTATTTGAAGCCAAATCATGTGTTTCGCATGGATTTAAAACTAAATCGTTTGTTTCGCATGCAGTTGAAGCTGAATCATATATATCACAAGCATTTGAAGCTAAACTATTCGTTTCGCACGGATTCGAAGATGAGCCTTCCACTTCGCATTGATTTGAAGCTAAATCATGTGTTCCGCATGGATTTGAAGCTAACTCGTTTGTTTCGCCTGCATTTGAAGCCATATCACTTATATTTTCAAGTATGTGAAGCTAAATTATTCGTTACGCATGGATTTGAAGCTAAGCCATGAACTTCGCGTTGACTTGATGCTAAATCATGTTTTTCGTTTGGACTTGAAGCTAACTCGTTTGTTTCGCATGTTGTTGAAGCTAAATCATGTATTTCACATGTATTTGAAGCTAAACCATTTGTTTCGCATTTATTCGAAGCTAAGCCTTCTACTTCACATTGATTTGAGGCTAAATCATGTGTCTCGCTTGGATTTGAAGCTAACTCGTTTTTTTCGCTAGCAGTTGAAGCTAAATCATGTATATCACAAGTATTTGAAGCTAAACCATTTGATTCCCATGGATTTGAAGCTGAGCTTTCAACTTCGCATTGATTTGAATATAAATCATGTGTTTCGCTTGGATTTGAAGCTAACTCGTTTGTTTCGCATGCTGTTGAAGCTAAGTCATGTATATCACAAGTATTTGAAGCTAAACCATTTGTTTCGCTTGGATTCGAAGATAAGCCTTCTACTTCGCATTGATTTTAATCTAATTCATGTGTTTCGCATGGATTTGAAGCTAACTCGTTTGTTTCGCATGCAGTTGAAGCTGAATCATGTATATCAAAAGTATTTGAATCTAAACTATTCGTTTCGCATGGATTCGTAGATAAGCCTTCCACTTCGCATTGATTTGAAGCAAAACCATTTGTTTCGCATGGATTCGAAGATAAGCCTCCTACTTCGCATTGATTTGAAGCTAAATCGTGTGTTCGCATGGATTTGAACCTACCCCGTTTGTTTCGCATGCTGTTGAATCTAAATCATGTATATCACAAGTATTTGAAGCTAAACCATTTGCTTCGCATGGATTCGAAGATCAGCCTTCTACTTCGCATTGATTAGATGCTAAATCATGTGTTTCGCATGGGTTTGAAGCTAAGCCATCAACTTCGCGTTGACTTGATGCTAAATCATGTTTTTCGTTTGGACTTGAAGCTAACTCGTTTGTTTCGCATGTTGTTGAAGCTAAATCATGTATTTCACAAGTATTTGAAGCTAAACCATTTGTTTCGCATTTATTCGAAGCTAAGCCTTCTACTTCACATTGATTTGAGGCGAAATCATGTGTCTCGCTTGGATTTGAAGCTAACTCGTTTTTTTCGCTAGCAGTTGAAGCTAAATCATGTATATCACAAGTATTTGAAGCTAAACCATTTGATTCCCATGGATTTGAAGCTAAGCTTTCAACTTCGCATTGATTTGAGTATAAATCATGTGTTTCGCTTGGATTTGAAGCTAACTCGTTTGTTTCGCATGCTGTTGAAGCTAAATCATGTATATCACAAGTAATTGAAGCTATATCATATGTTTCGCATGGATTCGAAGATAACCCTTCTAATTCGCATTGATTTGATGCTAAATCATGTGTTTCGCATGGATTTGAAGCTAACTCGTTTGATTCGCATGCTGTTGAAGCTAAGTCATGTATATCACAAGTAATTGAAGCTATATCATATGTTTCGCATGGATTCGAAGATAATCCTTCTAATTCGCATTGATTTGATGCTAAATCATGTGTTTCGCATGGATTTGAAGCTAACTCGTTTGTTTCGCATGCTGTTGAAGCTAAGTCATGTATATCACAAGTATTTGAAGCTAAACCATTTGTTTCGCTTGGATTCGAAGATAAGCCTTCTACTTCGCATTGATTTTAATCTAATTCATGTGTTTCGCATGGATTTGAAGCTAACTCGTTTGTTTCGCATGCAGTTGAAGCTGAATCATGTATATCAAAAATATTTGAATCTAAACTATTCGTTTCGCATGGATTCGAAGATAAGCCTTCCACTTCGCATTGATTTGAAGCTAAATCATGTGTTTCGCATGGATTTGAAGCTAACTCGTTTGTTTCGCATGCTGTTGAAGCTAAATCAAGTGTATCAGAAGTATTCGAAACCAAACCATTTGCTTCGCATGGATTCGAAGATAAGCCTCCTACTTCGCATTGATTTGAAGCTAAATCGTGTGTTCGCATGGATTTGAACCTACCCCGTTTGTTTCGCATGCTGTTGAATCTAAATCATGTATATCACAAGTATTTGAAGCTAAACCATTTGCTTCGCATGGATTCGAAGATCAGCCTTCTACTTCGCATTGATTAGATGCTAAATCATGTGTTTCGCATGGGTTTGAAGCTAAGCCATCAACTTCGCGTTGACTTGATGCAAAATCATGTTTTTCGTTTGGACTTGAAGCTAACTCGTTTGTTTCGCATGTTGTTGAAGCTAAATCATGTATTTCACAAGTATTTGAAGCTAAACCATTTGTTTCGCATTTATTCGAAGCTAAGCCTTCTACTTCGCATTGATTTGAGGCTAAATCATGTGTCTCGCTTGGATTTGAAGCTAACTCGACTTTTTCGCTAGCAGTTGAAGCTAAATCATGTATATCACAAGTATTTGAAGCTAAATCATTTGATTCCCATGGATTTGAAGCTAAGCTTTCAACTTCGCATTGATTTGAGTATAAATCATGTGTTTCGCTTGGATTTGAAGCTAACTCGTTTGTATCGCATGCTGTTGAAGCTAAATCATGTATATCACAAGTAACTGAAGCTATATCATATGTTTCGCATGGATTCGAAGATAACCCTTCTAATTCGCATTGATTTGATGCTAAATCATGTGTTCGCATGGACTTGAAGCTACATCGTTTGTTTCGCATTCTGTTGAAGCTAAATCACGCATATCACAAGTATTTGAAGCAAAACCATTTGTTTCGCATGGATTCGAAGATAACCCTTCTACTTCGCATTGATTTGATGCTAAATCATGTGTTTCGCATGGATTTGAAGCTAACTCGTTTGTTTCGCATGCTGTTGAAGCTAAGTCATGTATATCACAAGTATTTGAAGCTAAACCATTTGTTTCGCTTGGATTCGAAAATAAGCCTTCCACTTCGCATTGATTTTAATCTAATTCATGTGTTTCGCATGGATTTGAAGCTAACTCGTTTGTTTCGCATGCAGTTGAAGCTGAATCATGTATATCAAAAGTATTTGAATCTAAACTATTCGTTTCGCATGGATTCGAAGATAAGCCTTCCACTTCGCATTGATTTGAAGCTAAATCATGTGTTTCACATGGATTTGAAGTTAACTCGTTTGTTTCGCATGCAGTTGAAGCTACATCATGTATATCACAAGTATTTGAAGCTAAACCATTTGTTTCGCATGGATTCGAAGATAAGCCTTCTAATTCGCATTGATTTGAAGCTATATCATGTGTTTCGCATGGCTTTGAAGCTAACTCGTTTGTTTCGCATGCTGTTGAAGCTAAGTCATGTATATCACAAGTATTTGAAGCTAAACCATTTGTTTCGCATGGATTCGAAGATAAGCCTCCTACTTCGCATTGATTTGAAGCTAAATCATGTGTTCGCATGGACTTGAAGCTACATCGTTTGTTTCGCATTCTGTTGAAGCTAAATCATGCATATCACAAGTATTTGAAGCTAAACCATTTGTTTCGCATGGATTCGAAGATAACCCTTCTACTTCGCATTGATTTGAAGTTAAACCATGTGTTTCGCATGGATTTGCTTCTAACTCGTTTGTTTCGCATGCTGTTGAAGATAAATCAAGTGTATCACAAGTATTTGAAGCCAAACCATTTGCTTCGCGTGGATTCGAAGATCAGCCTTCTACTTCGCATTGATTTGAAGCTAAATCATGTGTTCGCATAGACTTGAAGCTACATCGTTTGTTTCGCATTCTGTTGAAGCTAAATCATGCATATCACAAGTATTTGAAGCTAAACCATTTGTTTCGCATGGATTCGAAGATAACCCTTCTACTTCGCATTGATTTGAAGTTAAATCATGTGTTTCGCATGGATTTGAATCTAACTCGTTTATTTCGTATGCTGTTGAAGCTAAATCATATACATCACAAGTATATGAAGCTAATCCATTTGTTTCGAATGGATTCGAAGATAAGCCTCCTACTTCGCATTGATTTGAAGCTAAATCATGTGTTCGCATGGATTTGAATCTAACTCGTTTATTTCGTATGCTGTTGAAGCTAAATCATATATATCACAAGTATATGAAGCTAATCCATTTGTTTCGCATGGATTCGGAGATAAGCCTTCTACTTCGCATTGATTTGAAGCTAAATCATGTGTTTCGCATGGATTTGCTTCTAACTCGTTTGTTTCGCATGCTGTTGAAGATAAATCAAGTGTATCACAAGTATTTGAAGCCAAACCATTTGCTTCGCATGGATTCGAAGATCAGCCTTCTACTTCACATTGATTTGAGGCTAAATCATGTGTCTCGCTTGGATTTGAAGCTAACTCGTTTTTTTCACTAGCAGTTGAAGCTAAATCATGTATATCACAAGTATTTGAAGCTAAACCATTTGATTCCCATGGATTTGAAGCTGAGCTTTCAACTTCGCATTGATTTGAATATAAATCATGTGTTTCGCTTGGATTTGAAGCTAACTCGTTTGTTTCGCATTTATTCGAAGCTAAGCCTTCTACTTCACATTGATTTGAGGCTAAATCATGTGTCTCGCTTGGATTTGAAGCTAACTCGTTTTTTTCGCTAGCAGTTGAAGCTAAATCAAGTGTATCACAAGTATTTGAAGCTAAACCATTTGCTTCGCATGGATTCGAAGATCAGCCTTCTACTTCGCATTTATTAGATGCTAAATCATGTGTGTCGCATGGATTTGAAGCTAACTCGTTTGTTTCGCATGCTGTTGAAGCTGAATCATGCATATCACAAGTATTTGAAGCTAAACCATTTGTTTCGCATGGAGTCGAAGATAAGCCTCCTACTTCGCATTGATTTGAAGCTAAATCATGTGCTCGCATGGATTTGAATCTAACTCGTTTGTTTCGCACGCTGTTGAAGCTAAATCTAGTGTATCACAAGTATTTGAAGCTAAACCATTTGCTTCGCATGGATTCGAAGATCAGCCTTCTACTTCGCATTGATTTGAAGCTAAATCATGTGTTCGCATGGATTTGAAGCTACCTCGTTCGTTTCGCATGCAGTTGAAGCTAAATCATGTATATCACAAGTATTTGAAGCTAAACCATTTGTTTCGCACGGATTCGAAGATAAGCCCTCTACTTCGCATTGATTTTAATCTAATTCATGTGTTTCGCATGGATTTGAAGCTAACTCGTTTGTTTCGCATGCAGTTGAAGCTGAATCATGTATATCAAAAGTATTTGAACCTAAACTATTCGTTTCGCATGGATTCGAGGATAAGCCTTCCACTCCGCATTGATTTGAAACTAAATCATGTGTTTCGCATGGATTTGAATCTAACTCGTTTGTTTCGCATGCTGTTGAAGCTAAATCATGTATATCACAAGTATTTGAAGTTAAACAATTTGTTTCGCATGGATTCGAAGATAACCCATGTACTTCGCATTGATTTGAAGCTAAATCATGTGTTTCGCATGGATTTGAATCGAACTCGTTTGTTTCGCATGCTGTTGAAGCTAAATCAAGTGTATCAGAAGTATTCGAAACCAAACCATTTGCTTCGCATGGATTCGAAGATCAGCCTTCTACTTCGCATTGATTTGAAGCTAAATCATGTGTTCGCATGGATTTGAAGCTACCTCGTTTGTTTCGCATGCAGTTGAAGCTAAATCATGTATATCACAAGTATTTGAAGCTAAACCATTTGTTCCGCTTGGATTCGAAGATAAGCCTTCTACTTCTCACTGATTTTAATCTAAATCATGTGTATCGCATGGATTTGAAGCTAACTCGTTTGTTTTGCATGCTGTTGAAGCTAAATCATGTATATCACAAGTATTTGAAGCTATATCATATGTTTTGCATGGCTTCGAAGATAGGCCTCCTACTTCGCATTGATTTGAAGCTAAATCATGTGTTCGCATGGATTTGAAACTAACTCGTTTGTTTCGCATGCTGTTGAAGCTAAATCATGTATATCACAAGTATTTGAAGTTATATCATATGTTTCGCATGGAGTCGAAGATAACCCTTCTAATTCGCATTGATTTGAAGCTAAATCATGTGTTCGCATAGACTTGAAGCTACATCGTTTGTTTCGCATTCTGTTGAAGCTAAATCATGCATATCACAAGTATTTGAAGCTAAACCATTTGTTTCGCATGGATTCGAAGATAACCCTTCTACTTCGCATTGATTTGAAGTTAAATCATGTGTTTCGCATGGATTTGCTTCTAACTCGTTTGTTTCGCATGCTGTTGAAGATAAATCAAGTGTATCACAAGTATTTGAAGCCAAACCATTTGCTTCGCGTGGATTCGAAGATCAGCCTTCTACTTCGCATTGATTTGAAGCTAAATCATGTGTTCGCATAGACTTGAAGCTACATCGTTTGTTTCGCATTCTGTTGAAGCTAAATCATGCATATCACAAGTATTTGAAACTAAATCATGTGTTTCGCATGGATTTGAATCGAACTCGTTTGTTTCGCATGCTGTAGAAGCTAAATCAAGTGCATCAGAAGTATTCGAAACCAAACCATTTGCTTCGCATGGATTCGAAGATAAGCCTCCTACTTCGCATTGATTTGAAGCTAAATCATGTGTTTCGCATGGATTTGAATCGAACTCGTTTGTTTCGCATGCTGTAGAAGCTAAATCAAGTGCATCAGAAGTATTCGAAACCAAACCATTTGCTTCGCATGGATTCGAAGATCAGCCTTCTACTTCGCATTGATTAGATGATAAATCATATGTTTCGCATGGATTTGATGCTAACTCGTTTGTTTCGCATGCAGTTGAAGCTGAATCATGTATATCACAAGTATTTGAACCTAAACTATTCGTTTCGCATGGATTCGAGGATAAGCCTTCCACTCCGCATTGATTTGAAACTAAATCATGTGTTTCGCATGGATTTGAATCTAACTCGTTTGTTTCGCATGCTGTTGAAGCTAAATCATGTATATCACAAGTATTTGAAGTTAAACAATTTGTTTCGCATGGATTCGAAGATAACCCATGTACTTCGCATTGATTTGAAGCTAAATCATGTGTTTCGCATGGATTTGAATCGAACTCGTTTGTTTCGCATGCTGTTGAAGCTAAATCAAGTGTATCAGAAGTATTCGAAACCAAACCATTTGCTTCGCATGGATTCGAAGATCAGCCTTCTACTTCGCATTGATTTGAAGCTAAATCATGTGTTCGCATGGATTTGAAGCTACCTCGTTTGTTTCGCATGCAGTTGAAGCTAAATCATGTATATCACAAGTATTTGAAGCTAAACCATTTGTTCCGCTTGGATTCGAAGATAAGCCTTCTACTTCTCACTGATTTTAATCTAAATCATGTGTATCGCATGGATTTGAAGCTAACTCGTTTGTTTTGCATGCTGTTGAAGCTAAATCATGTATATCACAAGTATTTGAAGCTATATCATATGTTTTGCATGGCTTCGAAGATAGGCCTCCTACTTCGCATTGATTTGAAGCTAAATCATGTGTTCGCATGGATTTGAAACTAACTCGTTTGTTTCGCATGCTGTTGAAGCTAAATCATGTATATCACAAGTATTTGAAGTTATATCATATGTTTCGCATGGAGTCGAAGATAACCCTTCTAATTCGCATTGATTTGAAGCTAAATCATGTGTTTCGCATGGATTTGAAGCTAACTCGTTTGTTTCGCATGCTGTTGAAGCTAAGTCATGTACATCACAAGTATTTGAAGCTAAACCATTTGTTTCGCATGGATTCGAAGATAAGCCTCCAACTTCGCATTTATTACATGCTAAATCATGTGTTTCGCATGGGTTTGAAGATAACACGTTTGTTTCGCCTGCATTTGAAGCTATATCACTTATATTCACAAGTATGGAGAAGCAAAATCATTCGTTTAGCATGGATTTGAAGCTAAGCCATCAACTCCGCGTTGACTTGATGCTAAATCATGTTTTTCGTTTGGACTTGAAGCTAAATCGTTTGTTTCGCCTGCTGATGAAGCTAAATCAAGTGTCTCACAAGTATTTGAAGCCAAATCATGTGTTTCGCATGGATTTAAAACTAAATCGTTTGTTTCGCATGCAGTTGAAGCTGAATCATATATATCACAAGCATTTGAAGCTAAACTATTCGTTTCGCACGGATTCGAAGATGAGCCTTCCACTTCGCATTGATTTGAAGCTAAATCATGTGTTCCGCATGGATTTGAAGCTAACTCGTTTGTTTCGCCTGCATTTGAAGCCATATCACTTATATTTTCAAGTATGTGAAGCTAAATTATTCGTTACGCATGGATTTGAAGCTAAGCCATGAACTTCGCGTTGACTTGATGCTAAATCATGTTTTTCGTTTGGACTTGAAGCTAACTCGTTTGTTTCGCATGTTGTTGAAGCTAAATCATGTATTTCACATGTATTTGAAGCTAAACCATTTGTTTCGCATTTATTCGAAGCTAAGCCTTCTACTTCACATTGATTTGAGGCTAAATCATGTGTCTCGCTTGGATTTGAAGCTAACTCGTTTTTTTCGCTAGCAGTTGAAGCTAAATCATGTATATCACAAGTATTTGAAGCTAAACCATTTGATTCCCATGGATTTGAAGCTGAGCTTTCAACTTCGCATTTATTTGAATATAAATCATGTGTTTCGCTTGGATTTGAAGCTAACTCGTTTGTTTCGCATGCTGTTGAAGCTAAGTCATGTATATCACAAGTATTTGAAGCTAAACCATTTGTTTCGCTTGGATTCGAAGATAAGCCTTCTACTTCGCATTGATTTTAATCTAATTCATGTGTTTCGCATGGATTTGAAGCTAACTCGTTTGTTTCGCATGCAGTTGAAGCTGAATCATGTATATCAAAAGTATTTGAATCTAAACTATTCGTTTCGCATGGATTCGAAGATAAGCCTTCCACTTCGCATTGATTTGAAGCTAAATCATGTGTTCGCATGGATTTGAACCTACCCCGTTTGTTTCGCATGCTGTTGAAGCTAAATCAAGTGTATCAGAAGTATTTGAAGCCAAACCATTTGCTTCGCATGGATTCGAAGATCAGCTTTCTACTTCGCATTGATTTGAAGCTAAATCATGTGTTCGCATGGATTTGAAGCTACCTCGTTTGTTTCGCATGCAGTTGAAGCTAAATCATGTATATCACAAGTATTTGAAGCTATATCATATGTTTCGCATGGATTCGAAGATAACCCTTCTAATTCGCATTGATGTGAAGCTAAATCATGTGTTTCGCATGGATTTGAAGCTAACTCGTTTGTTTCGCACGCTGTTGAAGCTAAATCAAGTGTATCACAAGTATTTGAAGCTAAACCATTTGCTTCGCATGGATTCGAAGATCAGCCTTCTACTTCGCATTTATTAGATGCTAAATCATGTATGTCGCATGGATTTGAAGCTAACTCGTTTTTTTCGCATGCTGTTGAAGCTAAATCATATATATCACAAGTATTTGAAGCTATATCATATGTTTCGCACGGATTCGAAGATAAGCCTTCTACTTCGCATTGATTTTAATCTAATTCATGTGTTTCGCATGGATTTGAAGCTAACTCGTTTGTTTCGCATGCAGTTGAAGCTGAATCATGTATATCAAAAGTATTTGAATCTAAACAATTCGTTTCGCATTGATTCGAAGAGAAGCCTTAAACTTCGCATTGATTTGAAGCTAAATCATGTGTTTCACATGGATTTGAAGTTAACTCGTTTGTTTCGCATGCAGTTGCAGCTAAATCATGTATATCACAAGTATGTGAAGCTAAACCATTTCTTTCGCTTGGATTCGAAGATAAGCCTTCTACTTCACATTGATTTTAATCTAAATCATGTGTTTCGCATGGATTTGAAGCTAACGCGTTTGTTTCGCATGCTGTTGAAGCTAAATCATGTATACCACAAGTATTTGAAGCTATATCATATGTTTCGCATGGATTCGAAGATAACCCTTCTAATTCGCATTGATTTGAAGCTAAATCATATGTTTCGCATGGATTTGAAACTAACTCGTTTGTTTCGCATGCTGTTGATGCTAAGTCATGTATATCACAAGTATTTGAAGCTAAACCATTTGTTTCGCATGGATTCGAAGAGAAGCCTCCTACTTCGCATTGATTTGAAGCTAAATCATGTGTTCGCGTGGACTTGAAGCTACCTCGTTTGTTTCGCATGCTGTTGAAGCTAAATCAAGTGTATCACAAGTATTTGTAGCCAAACCATTTGCTTCGCATGGATTCGAAGATCAGCCTTCTACTTCGAATTTATTAGATGCTAAATCATGTGTTTCGCATGGATTTGAAACTAACTCGTTTGTTTAGTATGCTGTTGAATCTAAATCATGTATATCACAAGTATTTGAAGCTATATCACTTGTTTCGCATGGGTTCGAAGATAACCCTTCTAATTCGCATTGATTTGGAGCTAAATCATGTGTTTCGCATGGATTTGAAGCTAACTCGTTTGTTTCGCATGCTGTAGAAGCTAAATCAAGTGCATCAGAAGTATTCGAAACCAAACCATTTGCTTCGCATGGATTCGAAGATAAGCCTCCTACTTCGCATTGATTTGAAGCTAAATCATGTGTTTCGCATGGATTTGAATCGAACTCGTTTGTTTCGCATGCTGTAGAAGCTAAATCAAGTGCATCAGAAGTATTCGAAACCAAACCATTTGCTTCGCATGGATTCGAAGATCAGCCTTCTACTTCGCATTGATTAGATGATAAATCATATGTTTCGCATGGATTTGATGCTAACTCGTTTGTTTCGCATGCAGTTGAAGCTGAATCATGTATATCACAAGTATTTGAACCTAAACTATTCGTTTCGCATGGATTCGAGGATAAGCCTTCCACTCCGCATTGATTTGAAACTAAATCATGTGTTTCGCATGGATTTGAATCTAACTCGTTTGTTTCGCATGCTGTTGAAGCTAAATCATGTATATCACAAGTATTTGAAGTTAAACAATTTGTTTCGCATGGATTCGAAGATAACCCATGTACTTCGCATTGATTTGAAGCTAAATCATGTGTTTCGCATGGATTTGAATCGAACTCGTTTGTTTCGCATGCTGTTGAAGCTAAATCAAGTGTATCAGAAGTATTCGAAACCAAACCATTTGCTTCGCATGGATTCGAAGATCAGCCTTCTACTTCGCATTGATTTGAAGCTAAATCATGTGTTCGCATGGATTTGAAGCTACCTCGTTTGTTTCGCATGCAGTTGAAGCTAAATCATGTATATCACAAGTATTTGAAGCTAAACCATTTGTTCCGCTTGGATTCGAAGATAAGCCTTCTACTTCTCACTGATTTTAATCTAAATCATGTGTATCGCATGGATTTGAAGCTAACTCGTTTGTTTTGCATGCTGTTGAAGCTAAATCATGTATATCACAAGTATTTGAAGCTATATCATATGTTTTGCATGGCTTCGAAGATAGGCCTCCTACTTCGCATTGATTTGAAGCTAAATCATGTGTTCGCATGGATTTGAAACTAACTCGTTTGTTTCGCATGCTGTTGAAGCTAAATCATGTATATCACAAGTATTTGAATTTATATCATATGTTTCGCATGGAGTCGAAGATAACCCTTCTAATTCGCATTGATTTGAAGCTAAATCATGTGTTTCGCATGGATTTGAAGCTAACTCGTTTGTTTCGCATGCTGTTGAAGCTAAGTCATGTACATCACAAGTATTTGAAGCTAAACCATTTGTTTCGCATGGATTCGAAGATAAGCCTCCAACTTCGCATTTATTACATGCTAAATCATGTGTTTCGCATGGGTTTGAAGATAACACGTTTGTTTCGCCTGCATTTGAAGCTATATCACTTATATTCACAAGTATGGAGAAGCAAAATCATTCGTTTAGCATGGATTTGAAGCTAAGCCATCAACTCCGCGTTGACTTGATGCTAAATCATGTTTTTCGTTTGGACTTGAAGCTAAATCGTTTGTTTCGCCTGCTGATGAAGCTAAATCAAGTGTCTCACAAGTATTTGAAGCCAAATCATGTGTTTCGCATGGATTTAAAACTAAATCGTTTGTTTCGCATGCAGTTGAAGCTGAATCATATATATCACAAGCATTTGAAGCTAAACTATTCGTTTCGCACGGATTCGAAGATGAGCCTTCCACTTCGCATTGATTTGAAGCTAAATCATGTGTTCCGCATGGATTTGAAGCTAACTCGTTTGTTTCGCCTGCATTTGAAGCCATATCACTTATATTTTCAAGTATGTGAAGCTAAATTATTCGTTACGCATGGATTTGAAGCTAAGCCATGAACTTCGCGTTGACTTGATGCTAAATCATGTTTTTCGTTTGGACTTGAAGCTAACTCGTTTGTTTCGCATGTTGTTGAAGCTAAATCATGTATTTCACATGTATTTGAAGCTAAACCATTTGTTTCGCATTTATTCGAAGCTAAGCCTTCTACTTCACATTGATTTGAGGCTAAATCATGTGTCTCGCTTGGATTTGAAGCTAACTCGTTTTTTTCGCTAGCAGTTGAAGCTAAATCATGTATATCACAAGTATTTGAAGCTAAACCATTTGATTCCCATGGATTTGAAGCTGAGCTTTCAACTTCGCATTGATTTGAATATAAATCATGTGTTTCGCTTGGATTTGAAGCTAACTCGTTTGTTTCGCATGCTGTTGAAGCTAAGTCATGTATATCACAAGTATTTGAAGCTAAACCATTTGTTTCGCTTGGATTCGAAGATAAGCCTTCTACTTCGCATTGATTTTAATCTAATTCATGTGTTTCGCATGGATTTGAAGCTAACTCGTTTGTTTCGCATGCAGTTGAAGCTGAATCATGTATATCAAAAGTATTTGAATCTAAACTATTCGTTTCGCATGGATTCGTAGATAAGCCTTCCACTTCGCATTGATTTGAAGCAAAACCATTTGTTTCGCATGGATTCGAAGATAAGCCTCCTACTTCGCATTGATTTGAAGCTAAATCGTGTGTTCGCATGGATTTGAACCTACCCCGTTTGTTTCGCATGCTGTTGAATCTAAATCATGTATATCACAAGTATTTGAAGCTAAACCATTTGCTTCGCATGGATTCGAAGATCAGCCTTCTACTTCGCATT
The DNA here is from genome assembly GCF_051020955.1 of Megalopta genalis. NCBI lineage: Eukaryota > Metazoa > Arthropoda > Insecta > Hymenoptera > Halictidae > Megalopta > Megalopta genalis. The sequence continues at coordinate 22,686 of NW_027476260.1, read as the reverse complement.
GATTAGATGCTAAATCATGTGTTTCGCATGGGTTTGAAGCTAAGCCATCAACTTCGCGTTGACTTGATGCTAAATCATGTTTTTCGTTTGGACTTGAAGCTAACTCGTTTGTTTCGCATGTTGTTGAAGCTAAATCATGTATTTCACAAGTATTTGAAGCTAAACCATTTGTTTCGCATTTATTCGAAGCTAAGCCTTCTACTTCACATTGATTTGAGGCGAAATCATGTGTCTCGCTTGGATTTGAAGCTAACTCGTTTTTTTCGCTAGCAGTTGAAGCTAAATCATGTATATCACAAGTATTTGAAGCTAAACCATTTGATTCCCATGGATTTGAAGCTAAGCTTTCAACTTCGCATTGATTTGAGTATAAATCATGTGTTTCGCTTGGATTTGAAGCTAACTCGTTTGTTTCGCATGCTGTTGAAGCTAAATCATGTATATCACAAGTAATTGAAGCTATATCATATGTTTCGCATGGATTCGAAGATAACCCTTCTAATTCGCATTGATTTGATGCTAAATCATGTGTTTCGCATGGATTTGAAGCTAACTCGTTTGATTCGCATGCTGTTGAAGCTAAGTCATGTATATCACAAGTAATTGAAGCTATATCATATGTTTCGCATGGATTCGAAGATAATCCTTCTAATTCGCATTGATTTGATGCTAAATCATGTGTTTCGCATGGATTTGAAGCTAACTCGTTTGTTTCGCATGCTGTTGAAGCTAAGTCATGTATATCACAAGTATTTGAAGCTAAACCATTTGTTTCGCTTGGATTCGAAGATAAGCCTTCTACTTCGCATTGATTTTAATCTAATTCATGTGTTTCGCATGGATTTGAAGCTAACTCGTTTGTTTCGCATGCAGTTGAAGCTGAATCATGTATATCAAAAATATTTGAATCTAAACTATTCGTTTCGCATGGATTCGAAGATAAGCCTTCCACTTCGCATTGATTTGAAGCTAAATCATGTGTTTCGCATGGATTTGAAGCTAACTCGTTTGTTTCGCATGCTGTTGAAGCTAAATCAAGTGTATCAGAAGTATTCGAAACCAAACCATTTGCTTCGCATGGATTCGAAGATAAGCCTCCTACTTCGCATTGATTTGAAGCTAAATCGTGTGTTCGCATGGATTTGAACCTACCCCGTTTGTTTCGCATGCTGTTGAATCTAAATCATGTATATCACAAGTATTTGAAGCTAAACCATTTGCTTCGCATGGATTCGAAGATCAGCCTTCTACTTCGCATTGATTAGATGCTAAATCATGTGTTTCGCATGGGTTTGAAGCTAAGCCATCAACTTCGCGTTGACTTGATGCAAAATCATGTTTTTCGTTTGGACTTGAAGCTAACTCGTTTGTTTCGCATGTTGTTGAAGCTAAATCATGTATTTCACAAGTATTTGAAGCTAAACCATTTGTTTCGCATTTATTCGAAGCTAAGCCTTCTACTTCGCATTGATTTGAGGCTAAATCATGTGTCTCGCTTGGATTTGAAGCTAACTCGACTTTTTCGCTAGCAGTTGAAGCTAAATCATGTATATCACAAGTATTTGAAGCTAAATCATTTGATTCCCATGGATTTGAAGCTAAGCTTTCAACTTCGCATTGATTTGAGTATAAATCATGTGTTTCGCTTGGATTTGAAGCTAACTCGTTTGTATCGCATGCTGTTGAAGCTAAATCATGTATATCACAAGTAACTGAAGCTATATCATATGTTTCGCATGGATTCGAAGATAACCCTTCTAATTCGCATTGATTTGATGCTAAATCATGTGTTCGCATGGAATTGAAGCTACATCGTTTGTTTCGCATTCTGTTGAAGCTAAATCACGCATATCACAAGTATTTGAAGCAAAACCATTTGTTTCGCATGGATTCGAAGATAACCCTTCTACTTCGCATTGATTTGATGCTAAATCATGTGTTTCGCATGGATTTGAAGCTAACTCGTTTGTTTCGCATGCTGTTGAAGCTAAGTCATGTATATCACAAGTATTTGAAGCTAAACCATTTGTTTCGCTTGGATTCGAAAATAAGCCTTCCACTTCGCATTGATTTTAATCTAATTCATGTGTTTCGCATGGATTTGAAGCTAACTCGTTTGTTTCGCATGCAGTTGAAGCTGAATCATGTATATCAAAATTATTTGAATCTAAACTATTCGTTTCGCATGGATTCGAAGATAAGCCTTCCACTTCGCATTGATTTGAAGCTAAATCATGTGTTTCACATGGATTTGAAGTTAACTCGTTTGTTTCGCATGCAGTTGAAGCTACATCATGTATATCACAAGTATTTGAAGCTAAACCATTTGTTTCGCATGGATTCGAAGATAAGCCTTCTAATTCGCATTGATTTGAAGCTATATCATGTGTTTCGCATGGCTTTGAAGCTAACTCGTTTGTTTCGCATGCTGTTGAAGCTAAGTCATGTATATCACAAGTATTTGAAGCTAAACCATTTGTTTCGCATGGATTCGAAGATAAGCCTCCTACTTCGCATTGATTTGAAGCTAAATCATGTGTTCGCATGGACTTGAAGCTACATCGTTTGTTTCGCATTCTGTTGAAGCTAAATCATGCATATCACAAGTATTTGAAGCTAAACCATTTGTTTCGCATGGATTCGAAGATAACCCTTCTACTTCGCATTGATTTGAAGTTAAACCATGTGTTTCGCATGGATTTGCTTCTAACTCGTTTGTTTCGCATGCTGTTGAAGATAAATCAAGTGTATCACAAGTATTTGAAGCCAAACCATTTGCTTCGCGTGGATTCGAAGATCAGCCTTCTACTTCGCATTGATTTGAAGCTAAATCATGTGTTCGCATAGACTTGAAGCTACATCGTTTGTTTCGCATTCTGTTGAAGCTAAATCATGCATATCACAAGTATTTGAAGCTAAACCATTTGTTTCGCATGGATTCGAAGATAACCCTTCTACTTCGCATTGATTTGAAGTTAAATCATGTGTTTCGCATGGATTTGAATCTAACTCGTTTATTTCGTATGCTGTTGAAGCTAAATCATATACATCACAAGTATATGAAGCTAATCCATTTGTTTCGAATGGATTCGAAGATAAGCCTCCTACTTCGCATTGATTTGAAGCTAAATCATGTGTTCGCATGGATTTGAATCTAACTCGTTTATTTCGTATGCTGTTGAAGCTAAATCATATATATCACAAGTATATGAAGCTAATCCATTTGTTTCGCATGGATTCGGAGATAAGCCTTCTACTTCGCATTGATTTGAAGCTAAATCATGTGTTTCGCATGGATTTGCTTCTAACTCGTTTGTTTCGCATGCTGTTGAAGATAAATCAAGTGTATCACAAGTATTTGAAGCCAAACCATTTGCTTCGCATGGATTCGAAGATCAGCCTTCTACTTCACATTGATTTGAGGCTAAATCATGTGTCTCGCTTGGATTTGAAGCTAACTCGTTTTTTTCACTAGCAGTTGAAGCTAAATCATGTATATCACAAGTATTTGAAGCTAAACCATTTGATTCCCATGGATTTGAAGCTGAGCTTTCAACTTCGCATTGATTTGAATATAAATCATGTGTTTCGCTTGGATTTGAAGCTAACTCGTTTGTTTCGCATTTATTCGAAGCTAAGCCTTCTACTTCACATTGATTTGAGGCTAAATCATGTGTCTCGCTTGGATTTGAAGCTAACTCGTTTTTTTCGCTAGCAGTTGAAGCTAAATCAAGTGTATCACAAGTATTTGAAGCTAAACCATTTGCTTCGCATGGATTCGAAGATCAGCCTTCTACTTCGCATTTATTAGATGCTAAATCATGTGTGTCGCATGGATTTGAAGCTAACTCGTTTGTTTCGCATGCTGTTGAAGCTGAATCATGCATATCACAAGTATTTGAAGCTAAACCATTTGTTTCGCATGGAGTCGAAGATAAGCCTCCTACTTCGCATTGATTTGAAGCTAAATCATGTGCTCGCATGGATTTGAATCTAACTCGTTTGTTTCGCACGCTGTTGAAGCTAAATCTAGTGTATCACAAGTATTTGAAGCTAAACCATTTGCTTCGCATGGATTCGAAGATCAGCCTTCTACTTCGCATTGATTTGAAGCTAAATCATGTGTTCGCATGGATTTGAAGCTACCTCGTTCGTTTCGCATGCAGTTGAAGCTAAATCATGTATATCACAAGTATTTGAAGCTAAACCATTTGTTTCGCACGGATTCGAAGATAAGCCCTCTACTTCGCATTGATTTTAATCTAATTCATGTGTTTCGCATGGATTTGAAGCTAACTCGTTTGTTTCGCATGCAGTTGAAGCTGAATCATGTATATCAAAAGTATTTGAACCTAAACTATTCGTTTCGCATGGATTCGAGGATAAGCCTTCCACTCCGCATTGATTTGAAACTAAATCATGTGTTTCGCATGGATTTGAATCTAACTCGTTTGTTTCGCATGCTGTTGAAGCTAAATCATGTATATCACAAGTATTTGAAGTTAAACAATTTGTTTCGCATGGATTCGAAGATAACCCATGTACTTCGCATTGATTTGAAGCTAAATCATGTGTTTCGCATGGATTTGAATCGAACTCGTTTGTTTCGCATGCTGTTGAAGCTAAATCAAGTGTATCAGAAGTATTCGAAACCAAACCATTTGCTTCGCATGGATTCGAAGATCAGCCTTCTACTTCGCATTGATTTGAAGCTAAATCATGTGTTCGCATGGATTTGAAGCTACCTCGTTTGTTTCGCATGCAGTTGAAGCTAAATCATGTATATCACAAGTATTTGAAGCTAAACCATTTGTTCCGCTTGGATTCGAAGATAAGCCTTCTACTTCTCACTGATTTTAATCTAAATCATGTGTATCGCATGGATTTGAAGCTAACTCGTTTGTTTTGCATGCTGTTGAAGCTAAATCATGTATATCACAAGTATTTGAAGCTATATCATATGTTTTGCATGGCTTCGAAGATAGGCCTCCTACTTCGCATTGATTTGAAGCTAAATCATGTGTTCGCATGGATTTGAAACTAACTCGTTTGTTTCGCATGCTGTTGAAGCTAAATCATGTATATCACAAGTATTTGAAGTTATATCATATGTTTCGCATGGAGTCGAAGATAACCCTTCTAATTCGCATTGATTTGAAGCTAAATCATGTGTTTCGCATGGATTTGAAGCTAACTCGTTTGTTTCGCATGCTGTTGAAGCTAAGTCATGTACATCACAAGTATTTGAAGCTAAACCATTTGTTTCGCATGGATTCGAAGATAAGCCTCCAACTTCGCATTTATTACATGCTAAATCATGTGTTTCGCATGGGTTTGAAGATAACACGTTTGTTTCGCCTGCATTTGAAGCTATATCACTTATATTCACAAGTATGGAGAAGCTAAATTATTCGTTACGCATGGATTTGAAGCTAAGCCATGAACTTCGCGTTGACTTGATGCTAAATCATGTTTTTCGTTTGGACTTGAAGCTAACTCGTTTGTTTCGCATGTTGTTGAAGCTAAATCATGTATTTCACATGTATTTGAAGCTAAACCATTTGTTTCGCATTTATTCGAAGCTAAGCCTTCTACTTCACATTGATTTGAGGCTAAATCATGTGTCTCGCTTGGATTTGAAGCTAACTCGTTTTTTTCGCTAGCAGTTGAAGCTAAATCATGTATATCACAAGTATTTGAAGCTAAACCATTTGATTCCCATGGATTTGAAGCTGAGCTTTCAACTTCGCATTGATTTGAATATAAATCATGTGTTTCGCTTGGATTTGAAGCTAACTCGTTTGTTTCGCATGCTGTTGAAGCTAAGTCATGTATATCACAAGTATTTGAAGCTAAACCATTTGTTTCGCTTGGATTCGAAGATAAGCCTTCTACTTCGCATTGATTTTAATCTAATTCATGTGTTTCGCATGGATTTGAAGCTAACTCGTTTGTTTCGCATGCAGTTGAAGCTGAATCATGTATATCAAAAGTATTTGAATCTAAACTATTCGTTTCGCATGGATTCGTAGATAAGCCTTCCACTTCGCATTGATTTGAAGCAAAACCATTTGCTTCGCATGGATTCGAAGATAAGCCTCCTACTTCGCATTGATTTGAAGCTAAATCGTGTGTTCGCATGGATTTGAACCTACCCCGTTTGTTTCGCATGCTGTTGAATCTAAATCATGTATATCACAAGTATTTGAAGCTAAACCATTTGCTTCGCATGGATTCGAAGATCAGCCTTCTACTTCGCATTGATTAGATGCTAAATCATGTGTTTCGCATGGGTTTGAAGCTAAGCCATCAACTTCGCGTTGACTTGATGCTAAATCATGTTTTTCGTTTGGACTTGAAGCTAACTCGTTTGTTTCGCATGTTGTTGAAGCTAAATCATGTATTTCACAAGTATTTGAAGCTAAACCATTTGTTTCGCATTTATTCGAAGCTAAGCCTTCTACTTCACATTGATTTGAGGCGAAATCATGTGTCTCGCTTGGATTTGAAGCTAACTCGTTTTTTTCGCTAGCAGTTGAAGCTAAATCATGTATATCACAAGTATTTGAAGCTAAACCATTTGATTCCCATGGATTTGAAGCTAAGCTTTCAACTTCGCATTGATTTGAGTATAAATCATGTGTTTCGCTTGGATTTGAAGCTAACTCGTTTGTTTCGCATGCTGTTGAAGCTAAATCATGTATATCACAAGTAATTGAAGCTATATCATATGTTTCGCATGGATTCGAAGATAACCCTTCTAATTCGCATTGATTTGATGCTAAATCATGTGTTTCGCATGGATTTGAAGCTAACTCGTTTGATTCGCATGCTGTTGAAGCTAAGTCATGTATATCACAAGTAATTGAAGCTATATCATATGTTTCGCATGGATTCGAAGATAATCCTTCTAATTCGCATTGATTTGATGCTAAATCATGTGTTTCGCATGGATTTGAAGCTAACTCGTTTGTTTCGCATGCTGTTGAAGCTAAGTCATGTATATCACAAGTATTTGAAGCTAAACCATTTGTTTCGCTTGGATTCGAAGATAAGCCTTCTACTTCGCATTGATTTTAATCTAATTCATGTGTTTCGCATGGATTTGAAGCTAACTCGTTTGTTTCGCATGCAGTTGAAGCTGAATCATGTATATCAAAAATATTTGAATCTAAACTATTCGTTTCGCATGGATTCGAAGATAAGCCTTCCACTTCGCATTGATTTGAAGCTAAATCATGTGTTTCGCATGGATTTGAAGCTAACTCGTTTGTTTCGCATGCTGTTGAAGCTAAATCAAGTGTATCAGAAGTATTCGAAACCAAACCATTTGCTTCGCATGGATTCGAAGATAAGCCTCCTACTTCGCATTGATTTGAAGCTAAATCGTGTGTTCGCATGGATTTGAACCTACCCCGTTTGTTTCGCATGCTGTTGAATCTAAATCATGTATATCACAAGTATTTGAAGCTAAACCATTTGCTTCGCATGGATTCGAAGATCAGCCTTCTACTTCGCATTGATTAGATGCTAAATCATGTGTTTCGCATGGGTTTGAAGCTAAGCCATCAACTTCGCGTTGACTTGATGCTAAATCATGTTTTTCGTTTGGACTTGAAGCTAACTCGTTTGTTTCGCATGTTGTTGAAGCTAAATCATGTATTTCACAAGTATTTGAAGCTAAACCATTTGTTTCGCATTTATTCGAAGCTAAGCCTTCTACTTCACATTGATTTGAGGCGAAATCATGTGTCTCGCTTGGATTTGAAGCTAACTCGTTTTTTTCGCTAGCAGTTGAAGCTAAATCATGTATATCACAAGTATTTGAAGCTAAACCATTTGATTCCCATGGATTTGAAGCTAAGCTTTCAACTTCGCATTGATTTGAGTATAAATCATGTGTTTCGCTTGGATTTGAAGCTAACTCGTTTGTTTCGCATGCTGTTGAAGCTAAATCATGTATATCACAAGTAATTGAAGCTATATCATATGTTTCGCATGGATTCGAAGATAACCCTTCTAATTCGCATTGATTTGATGCTAAATCATGTGTTTCGCATGGATTTGAAGCTAACTCGTTTGATTCGCATGCTGTTGAAGCTAAGTCATGTATATCACAAGTAATTGAAGCTATATCATATGTTTCGCATGGATTCGAAGATAATCCTTCTAATTCGCATTGATTTGATGCTAAATCATGTGTTTCGCATGGATTTGAAGCTAACTCGTTTGTTTCGCATGCTGTTGAAGCTAAGTCATGTATATCACAAGTATTTGAAGCTAAACCATTTGTTTCGCTTGGATTCGAAGATAAGCCTTCTACTTCGCATTGATTTTAATCTAATTCATGTGTTTCGCATGGATTTGAAGCTAACTCGTTTGTTTCGCATGCAGTTGAAGCTGAATCATGTATATCAAAAGTATTTGAATCTAAACTATTCGTTTCGCATGGATTCGAAGATAAGCCTTCCACTTCGCATTGATTTGAAGCTAAATCATGTGTTTCGCATGGATTTGAAGCTAACTCGTTTGTTTCGCATGCTGTTGAAGCTAAATCAAGTGTATCAGAAGTATTCGAAACCAAACCATTTGCTTCGCATGGATTCGAAGATAAGCCTCCTACTTCGCATTGATTTGAAGCTAAATCATGTGTTCGCATGGACTTGAAGCTACATCGTTTGTTTCGCATTCTGTTGAAGCTAAATCATGCATATCACAAGTATTTGAAGCTAAACCATTAGTTTCGCATGGATTCGAAGATAACCCTTCTACTTCGCATTGATTTGAAGTTAAATCATGTGTTTCGCATGGATTTGCTTCTAACTCGTTTATTTCGCATGCTGTTGAAGATAAATCAAGTGTATCACAAGTATTTGAAGCCAAACCATTTGCTTCGCGTGGATTCGAAGATCAGCCTTCTACTTCGCATTGATTTGAAGCTAAATCATGTGTTCGCATAGACTTGAAGCTACATCGTTTGTTTCGCATTCTGTTGAAGCTAAATCATGCATATCACAAGTATTTGAAGCTATACCATTTGTTTCGCATGGATTCGAAGATAACCCTTCTACTTCGCACTGATTTGAAGTTAAATCATGTGATTCGCATGGATTTGAATCTAACTCGTTTATTTCGTATGCTGTTGAAGCTAAATCATATATATCACAAGTATATGAAGCTAATCAATTTGTTTCGCATGGATTCGGAGATAAGCCTTCTACTTCGCATTGATTTGAAGCTAAATCATGTGTTTCGCATGGATTTGCTACTGACTCGTTTGTTTCGCATGCTGTTGAAGATAAATCAAGTGTATCACAAGTATTTGAAGCCAAACCATTTGCTTCGCATGGATTCGAAGATCAGCCTTCTACTTCGCATTGATTAGATGATAAATCATATGTTTCGCATGGATTTGATGCTAACTCGTTTGTTTCGCATGCAGTTGAAGCTGAATCATGTATATCAGAAGTATTTGAATCTAAACTATTCGTTTCGCATGGATTCGAGGATAAGCCTTCCACTCCGCATTGATTTGAAACTAAATCATGTGTTTCGCATGGATTTAAATCGAACTCGTTTGTTTCGCATGCTGTTGAAGCTAAATCACGTATATCACAAGTATTTGAAGTTAAACAATTTGTTTCGCATGGATTCGAAGATAACCCATGTACTTCGCATTGATTTGAAGCTAAATCATGTGTTTCGCATGGATTTGAATCGAACTCGTTTGTTTCGCATGCTGTAGTAGCTAAATCAAGTGCATCAGAAGTATTCGAAACCAAACCATTTGCTTCGCATGGATTCGAAGATAAGCCTCCTACTTCGCATTGATTTGAAGCTAAATCATGTGTTCGCGTGGACTTGAAGCTACCTCGTTTGTTTCGCAAGCTGTTGAATCTAAATCAAGTGTATCACAAGTATTCGTAGCCAAACCATTTGCTTCGCATGGATTCGAAGATCAGCCGTCTACTTCGAATTTATTAGATGCTAAATCATGTGTTTCGCATGGATTTGAATCTAACTCGTTTGTTTCGCATGCTGTTGAAACTAAATCATGTATATCACAAGTATTTGAAGCTATATCATATGTATCGCATGGATTCGAGGATAAACCTCCTACTTCGCATTGATTTGAAGCTAACTCGTTTGTTTCGCATGCAGTTGAAGCTGAATCATGTATATCAAAAGTATTTGCATCTAAACTATTCGTTTCGCATGGATTCGAAGAGAAGCCTTCCACTTCGCATTGATTTGAAGCTAAATCATGTGTTTCACATGGATTTGAAGTTAACTCGTTTGATTCGCATGCAGTTGAAGCTAAATCATGTATATCACAAGTATGTGAAGCTATATCATATGTTTCGCACGGATTCGAAGATAAGCCTTCTACTTCGCATTGATTTTAATCTAATTCATGTGTTTCGCATGGATTTGAAGCTAACTCGTTTGTTTCGCATGCAGTTGAAGCTGAATCAAGTATATCAAAAGTATTTGAATCTAAACTATTCGTTTCGCATGGATTAGAAGAGAAGCCTTCCACTTCGCATTGATTTGAAGCTAAATCATGTGTTTCACATGGATTTGAAGTTAACTCGTTTGTTTCGCATGCTGTTGAAGTTGAATCATGTATATCAAAAGTATTTGAATCTAAACTATTCGTTTCGCATGGATTCGAAGGTAAGCCTTCCACTTCGCATTGATTTGAAGCTAAATCATGTGTTTCACATGGATTCGAAGATAAGCCTCCTACTTCGCATTGATTTGAAGCTAAATCGTGTGTTCGCATGGATTTGAACCTACCCAGTTTGTTTCGCATGCTGTTGAAGCTAAATCATGTATATCACAAGTATTTGAAGCTAAACCATTTGCTTCGCATGGATTCGAAGATCAGCCTTCTACTTCGCATTGATTAGATGCTAAATCATGTGTTTCGCATGGGTTTGAAGCTAAGCCATCAACTTCGCGTTGACTTGATGCAAAATCATGTTTTTCGTTTGGACTTGAAGCTAACTCGTTTGTTTCGCATGTTGTTGAAGCTAAATCATGTATTTCACAAGTATTTGAAGCTAAACCATTTGTTTCGCATTTATTCGAAGCTAAGCCTTCTACTTCGCATTGATTTGAGGCTAAATCATGTGTCTCGCTTGGATTTGAAGCTAACTCGACTTTTTCGCTAGCAGTTGAAGCTAAATCATGTATATCACAAGTATTTGAAGCTAAATCATTTGATTCCCATGGATTTGAAGCTAAGCTTTCAACTTCGCATTGATTTGAGTATAAATCATGTGTTTCGCTTGGATTTGAAGCTAACTCGTTTGTATCGCATGCTGTTGAAGCTAAATCATGTATATCACAAGTAACTGAAGCTATATCATATGTTTCGCATGGATTCGAAGATAACCCTTCTAATTCGCATTGATTTGATGCTAAATCATGTGTTCGCATGGACTTGAAGCTACATCGTTTGTTTCGCATTCTGTTGAAGCTAAATCACGCATATCACAAGTATTTGAAGCAAAACCATTTGTTTCGCATGGATTCGAAGATAACCCTTCTACTTCGCATTGATTTGATGCTAAATCATGTGTTTCGCATGGATTTGAAGCTAACTCGTTTGTTTCGCATGCTGTTGAAGCTAAGTCATGTATATCACAAGTATTTGAAGCTAAACCATTTGTTTCGCTTGGATTCGAAAATAAGCCTTCCACTTCGCATTGATTTTAATCTAATTCATGTGTTTCGCATGGATTTGAAGCTAACTCGTTTGTTTCGCATGCAGTTGAAGCTGAATCATGTATATCAAAAGTATTTGAATCTAAACTATTCGTTTCGCATGGATTCGAAGATAAGCCTTCCACTTCGCATTGATTTGAAGCTAAATCATGTGTTTCACATGGATTTGAAGTTAACTCGTTTGTTTCGCATGCAGTTGAAGCTACATCATGTATATCACAAGAATTTGAAGCTAAACCATTTGTTTCGCATGGATTCGAAGATAAGCCTTCTAATTCGCATTGATTTGAAGCTAAATCATGTGTTTCGCATGGCTTTGAAGCTAACTCGTTTGTTTCGCATGCTGTTGAAGCTAAGTCATGTATATCACAAGTATTTGAAGCTAAACCATTTGTTTCGCATGGATTCGAAGATAAGCCTCCTACTTCGCATTGATTTGAAGCTAAATCATGTGTTCGCATGGACTTGAAGCTACATCGTTTGTTTCGCATTCTGTTGAAGCTAAATCATGCATATCACAAGTATTTGAAGCTAAACCATTTGTTTCGCATGGATTCGAAGATAACCCTTCTACTTCGCATTGATTTGAAGTTAAACCATGTGTTTCGCATGGATTTGCTTCTAACTCGTTTGTTTCGCATGCTGTTGAAGATAAATCAAGTGTATCACAAGTATTTGAAGCCAAACCATTTGCTTCGCGTGGATTCGAAGATCAGCCTTCTACTTCGCATTGATTTGAAGCTAAATCATGTGTTCGCATAGACTTGAAGCTACATCGTTTGTTTCGCATTCTGTTGAAGCTAAATCATGCATATCACAAGTATTTGAAGCTAAACCATTTGTTTCGAATGGATTCGAAGATAAGCCTCCTACTTCGCATTGATGTGAAGCTAAATCATGTGTTCGCATGGATTTGAATCTAACTCGTTTATTTCGTATGCTGTTGAAGCTAAATCATATATATCACAAGTATATGAAGCTAATCCATTTGTTTCGCATGGATTCGGAGATAAGCCTTCTACTTCGCATTGATTTGAAGCTAAATCATGTGTTTCGCATGGATTTGCTTCTAACTCGTTTGTTTCGCATGCTGTTGAAGATAAATCAAGTGTATCACAAGTATTTGAAGCCAAACCATTTGCTTCGCATGGATTCGAAGATCAGCCTTCTACTTCACATTGATTTGAGGCTAAATCATGTGTCTCGCTTGGATTTGAAGCTAACTCGTTTTTTTCACTAGCAGTTGAAGCTAAATCATGTATATCACAAGTATTTGAAGCTAAACCATTTGATTCCCATGGATTTGAAGCTGAGCTTTCAACTTCGCATTGATTTGAATATAAATCATGTGTTTCGCTTGGATTTGAAGCTAACTCGTTTGTTTCGCATTTATTCGAAGCTAAGCCTTCTACTTCACATTGATTTGAGGCTAAATCATGTGTCTCGCTTGGATTTGAAGCTAACTCGTTTTTTTCGCTAGCAGTTGAAGCTAAATCAAGTGTATCACAAGTATTTGAAGCTAAACCATTTGCTTCGCATGGATTCGAAGATCAGCCTTCTACTTCGCATTTATTAGATGCTAAATCATGTGTGTCGCATGGATTTGAAGCTAACTCGTTTGTTTCGCATGCTGTTGAAGCTGAATCATGCATATCACAAGTATTTGAAGCTAAACCATTTGTTTCGCATGGAGTCGAAGATAAGCCTCCTACTTCGCATTGATTTGAAGCTAAATCATGTGCTCGCATGGATTTGAATCTAACTCGTTTGTTTCGCACGCTGTTGAAGCTAAATCTAGTGTATCACAAGTATTTGAAGCTAAACCATTTGCTTCGCATGGATTCGAAGATCAGCCTTCTACTTCGCATTGATTTGAAGCTAAATCATGTGTTCGCATGGATTTGAAGCTACCTCGTTCGTTTCGCATGCAGTTGAAGCTAAATCATGTATATCACAAGTATTTGAAGCTAAACCATTTGTTTCGCACGGATTCGAAGATAAGCCCTCTACTTCGCATTGATTTTAATCTAATTCATGTGTTTCGCATGGATTTGAAGCTAACTCGTTTGTTTCGCATGCAGTTGAAGCTGAATCATGTATATCAAAAGTATTTGAATCTAAACTATTCGTTTCGCATGGATTCGAAGAGAAGCCTTCCACTTCGCATTGATTTGAAGCTAAATCATGTGTTTCCCATGGATTTGAAGTTAACTCGTTTGTTTCGCATGCAGTTGCAGCTAAATCATGTATATCACAAGTATGTGAAGCTAAACCATTTCTTTCGCTTGGATTCGAAGATGAGCCTTCTACTTCTCATTGATTTTAATCTAAATCATGTATTTCGCATGGATTTGAAGCTAACTCGTTTGTTTCGCATGCTGTTGAAGCTAAATCATGTATATCACAAGTATTTGAGGCTAAACCATTTGTTCCGCATGGATTCGAAGATAAGCCTCCTACTTCGCATTGATTTGAAGCTAAATCATGTGTTCGCATGGATTTGAAGCTAACTCGTTTGTTTCGCATGCTGTTGAAGCTAAGTCATGTATATCACAAGTATTTGAAGCTATATCATATGTTTCGCGTGGATTCGAAGATAACCCTTCTAATTCGCATTGATGTGAAGCTAAATCATGTGTTTCGCATGGATTGCAAGCTAACTCGTTTGTTTCGCATGCTGTTGAAGCTAAATCCTGTATATCACAAGTATTTGAAGCTAAACCATTTGTTTCGCATGGATTCGAAGATAAGCCTCCTACTTCGCATTGATTTGAAGCTAAATCATGTGTTTCGCGTGGATTTGAAACTAACTCGTTTTTTTCGCATGCTGTTGAAGCTAAATCATGTATATCGCAAGTATTTGAATTTAAACAAATTGTTTCGCATGGATTCGAAGATAATCCATATACTTCGCATTGATTTGAAGCTAAATCATGTGTTTCGCATGGATTTGAAACTAACTCGTTTGTTTAGTATGCTGTTGAATCTAAATCATGTATATCAAAAGTATTTGAAGCTATATCACTTGTTTCGCATGGATTCGAAGATAACCCTTCTAATTCGCATTGATTTGGAGCTAAATCATGTGTTTCGCATGGATTTGAAGCTAACTCGTTTGTTTCGCATGTTGTTGAAGCTAACTCAAGTGTATCACAAGTATTTGAAGCTAAACCATTTGCTTCGCATGGATTCGAAGATCAGCCTTCTACTTTGCATTTATTAGATGCTAAATCATGTGTGTCGCATGGATTTGAAGCTAACTCGTTTGTTTCGCATGCAGTTGAAGCTGAATCATGTATATCAAAAGTATTTCAATCTAAACTATTCGTTTCGCATGGATTCGAAGAGAAGCCTTCCACTTCGCATTGATTTGAAGCTAAATCATGTGTTTCACGTGGATTTGAAGTTAACTCGTTTGTTTCGCATGCAGTTGAAGCTAAATCATGTATATCACAAGTATTTGAAGCGAAACCATTTGTTTCGCATGGATTCGAAGATAACCCTTCTACTTCGCATTGATTTGAAGTTAAATCATGTGTTTCGCATGGATTTGAAGCTAAGTCGTTTGTTTCGCATGCAATTGAGGCTAAATCATGCATATCACAAGTATTTGAAGCTAAACCATTTGTTTCGCAAGAATATTATGCTAAACCATGTATTTCGAATGAATTTGAAGCTAAATCATGTGATTCGCATGGATTTGAAGCTGACTCGTTTGTTTCGCATGCAGTTGAATCTAATTATGTATATCAAAAGTATTTGAAGCTACACCATTTGATTCGCATGGATTTGAAGCTAAGCCTTCTACTTCGCATTGATTTGAAGCTAAATCATGTGTTTGGCTTGGATTTGAAGATAACTCGTTTGTTCCGCATGCATTTGAAGCTAAATCGTGCATTTCACAAGTATTTGAAGCTAATCCATTTGTTTCGCATGGATTCGAAGATAAGCCTTCTACTTCGCACTGATTTGAAGCTAAATTATGTGTTTCGCATGGATTTGCTTCTAACTCGTTTGTTTCGCATGCTGTTGAAGATAAATCAAGTGTATCACAAGTATTTGAAGCTAAACCATTTGTTTCGCATGGATTCGAAGATAAGCCTCCTACTTCGCATTGATTTGAAGCTAAATCATGTGTTCGCATGGATTTGAACCTACCCCGTTTGTTTCGCATGCTGTTGAAGCTAAATCATGTATATCACAAGTATTTGAAGCTGAACCATTTGCTTCGCATGGTTTCGAAGATCAGCCTTCTACTTCGCATTGATTAGATGCTAAATCATGTGTTTCGCATGGGTTTGAAGCTAAGCCATCAACTTCGCGTTGACATGATGCTAAATCATGTTTTTCGTTTGGACTTGAAGCTAACTCGTTTGTTTCGCATGTTGTTGAAGCTAAATCATGTATTTCACAAGTATTTGTAGCTAAACCATTTGTTTCGCATTTATTCGAAGCTAAGCCTTCTACTTCACATTGATTTGAGGCTAAATCATGTGTCTCGCTTGGATTTGAAGCTAACTCGTTTTTTTCGCTAGCAGTTGAAGCTAAATCATGTATATCACAAGTATTTGAAGCTAAACCATTTGATTCCCATTGATTTGAAGCTAAGCTTTCAACTTCGCATTGATTTGAATATAAATCATGTGTTTCGCTTGGATTTGAAGC
Source organism: Megalopta genalis (assembly GCF_051020955.1). Lineage (NCBI taxonomy): Eukaryota > Metazoa > Arthropoda > Insecta > Hymenoptera > Halictidae > Megalopta > Megalopta genalis. Next base: position 6,288 of record NW_027476260.1, on the reverse strand, counting down.
TAACTCGATTGTTTCGCATGCTGTTGAAGCTAAATCATGTATATCACAAGTATTTGAAGCTAAACCATTTGTTTCGCATGGATTCGAAGATAAGCCTCCTACTTCGCATTGATTTGAAGCTAATTCATGTGTTTCGCATGGATTTGAAGCTAACTCGTTTGTTTCGCATGCAGTTGAAGCTGAATCATGTATATCAAAAGTATTTGAATCTAAACTATTCGTTTCGCATGGATTCGAAGATAAGCCTTCCACTTCGCATTGATTTGAAGCTACATCATGTGTTTCACATGGATTTGAAGTTAACTCGTTTGTTTCGCATGCAGTTGAAGCCTAATCATGTATATCACAAGTATTTGAAGCTATATCATATGTTTCGCATGGATTCGAAGATAAGCCTTCTAATTCGCATTGATTTGAAGCTAAATCATGTGTTTCGCATGGATTTGAAGCTAACTCGTTTGTTTCGCATGCTGTTGAAGCTATGTCATGTATATCACAAGTATTTGAAGTTAAACAATTTGTTTCGCATGGATTCGAAGATAAGCCTCCTACTTCGCATTGATTTGGAGCTAAATCATGTGTACGCATGGACTTGAAGCTACATCGTTTGTTTCGCATGCTGTTGAAGCTAAATCAAGTGTGTCACAAGTATTTGAAGCCAAACCATTTGCTTCGCATGGATTCGAAGATCAGCCTTCTACTTCGCATTTATTAGATGCTAAATCATGTGTTTCGCATGGATTTGAAGCTAACTCGTTTGTTTTGCATGCTGTTGAAGCTAAATCATGTATATCACAAGTATTTGAAGCTATATCATATGTATCGCATGGCTTCGAAGATAAGCCTCCTACTTCGCATTGATTTGAAGCTAAATCATGTGTTCGCATGGATTTGAAGCTAACTCGTTTGTTTCGCATGCTGTTGAAGCTAAATCATGTATATCACAAGTATTTGAAGCTAAACCATTTGTATCGCAAGGAATCGAAGATATGCCTCCTACTTCGCATTGATTTGAAGCTAAATCATGTGTTTCGCATGGATTTGAAGCTAACTCGTTTGTTTCGCATCCTGTTGAAGCTAAATCATGTATATCACAAGTATTTGAAGCTACATCATATGTTTCGCACGGATTCGAAGATAAACCCTTCTAATTTCGCATTGATTTGAAGCTAAATCATGTGTTTCGCATGGATTTGAAGCTAACTCGTTTGTTTCGCATGCTGTTGGAACTAAATCATGTATATCACAAGTATTTGAAGCTATATCATTTGTTTCGCATTTATTCGAACATAAGCCTTCTACTTCGCATTGATTTTAATCTAAATCATGTGTTTCGCATGGATTTGAAGCTAACTCGTTTGTTTCGCATGCAGTTGAAGCTGAATCATGTATATCACAAGTATTTGAAGCTAAACCATTTGATTCCCATGGATTTGGAGCTAAGTTTTCTACTTAGCATTGATTTGAAGATAAATCATGTGTTTCGCTTGGATTTGAAGATAACTCGTTTGCTTCGCATGCTGTTGAAGCCTAAATCATGTATATCACAAGTATTTGAAGATAAACCATTTGTTTCTCATGGATTCGAAGATAAACCAATCTATTTCGCATTGATTTGAAGCTAAAATCATGTGTTTAGCATGAATTTGAATCTAAACTCGTTTGTTTCGCATGCTGTTGAAAACTAAATCATTTATATCACAAGTATTTGAAGCTAAACCATTTGCTTCGCATGGATTCGAAGATAGGCCTTGCACTTCGCATTGATTTGAAGCTAACTCATGTGTTTCGCAATGGATTTGAAGTTAACTCGTTTGTCTCGCATGCAGTTGAAGCTGAATCATGTATATCACAAATATTTGCAGCTAAACCATTTGTTTCGCATGGATTCGAAGATAACCCTCCTACTTCGCATTGATTTGAAGCTAAATCATGTGTTTCGCATGGATTTGAAGCTAACTCGTTTGTTTCGCATGCTGTTGAAGCTAAATCATGTATATCACAAGTATTTGAAGTTTCAACCATTTGTTTCTCATGGATTCGAAGATAATCCATCTATTTCGCATTGATTTGAAGCTAAATCATGTGTTTTGCTATGGATTTGAATCTAACCTCGTTTGTTTCGCATGCTGTTGAAAATAAATCATGTATATCACAAGTATTTGAAGCTATATCATTTGTTTCGCATTGGATTCGAAGATTAGCCTTCTACTTCGCAATGTTGATTAGATGCTAAGTCATGTGTTTCGCATGGGTTTTGAAGCTAACTCGTTTGTTTCGCCTGCATTTGAAGCTATATCACTTATAATTCACAAGTATGTGAAGCTAAATCTTTCGTTTCACATGGATTTGAAGCTAAGCCATCAACTTCGCGTTGACTTGATGCTAAATCATGTTTTTCGTTTGGACTTGAAACTAACTCGCTTTGTTTCGCATGCAGTTGAAGCTGAATCATGTATATCACAAGTATTTGAAGCTAAACCATTTGATTCCCATGGATTTGAAGCTAAGCTTTTCTACTTAGCATTGATTTGAAGATAAATCATGTGTTTCGCTTGGATTTGATGATAACTCGTTTGCTTCGCATGCTGTTGAAGCTAAATCATTTATATCACAAGTATTTGAAGTTTAAACCATTTGTTTCTCATGGATTCGAAGATAATCCATCTATTTCGCATTGATTTGAAGCTAAATCATGTGTTTAGCATGAATTTGAATCTAACTCGTTTGTTTCGCATGCTGTTGAAACTAAATCATTTATATCACAAGTATTTGAAGCTAAACCATTTGCTTCGCATGGAATCGAAGATAAGCCACTACTTCGCATTGATTTGTAGCTAAATCATGTGTTTCGCATGGATTTGAAGCTAACTCGTTTATTTCGCATGCTGTTGAAGCTAAATCAAGTGTATCACAAGTATTTGAAGCTAAACAATTTGCTTCGCATGGATTCGAAGATCAGCCTTCTACTTCGCATTGATTAGATGCTAAATCATGTGTTTCGCATGGGTTTGAAGCTAACTCGTTTGTTTCACCTGCATTTGAAGCTATATCACTTATATTCTCAAGTATGTGAAGCTAAATCATTCGTTTGCGCATGGATTTGAAGCTAAGCCAACAACTTCGCGTTGACTTGATGATAAATCATGTTTTTCGCTTGGATTTGAAGCTGATTCGTTTTTTCGCTAGCAGTTGAAGCTAAATCATGTATATCACAAGTATTTGAAGTTAAACCATTTGTTTCGCATGGATTCGAAGCTAACTCGTTTGTTTCGCATGCTGTTGTGAAACTAAATCATTTATATCACAAGTATTTGAAGCTAAACCATTTGCTTCGCATGGATTCGAAGGTCAGCTTTCTACTTCGCATTGATTTGATGCTAAGTCATTTGTTTCAAATGGATTTCAAGCTAACTCGTTTGTTTCGCATGCTGTTGAAGCTAAATCATGTATATCAAAAGTTTTGGAAGCTAAACTATTCGTTTCACATGGATTTGAAGATTAGTCTTCTTCTTCGCATTGATTTGAAACTATATCATGTGTTTCGCATGGATTTGAAGTTAACTCGTTTGTTTCGCATGCCAGTTGAATCTAAATCATTTATATCGAAAGTATTTGAAGCTAAATCATTTGTTCCGCATGGATTTGAAGACAAAGCTTTTACCTCGCATTGATTTGAATCTAAATCATGTGTTTCGCCATGAATGTGAAGCTAACTCGTTTGTCTCGCTTCCAGTTGAAGTTAAATCCATTATATAGCAAGTATTTTAACCTAAATCACTTGAATCGCATGGATTTGTAGTTAAACCTTCTACTACGCAATGCATGGAAGATAAATCATGTGTTTCGTTTGGACTTGAAGCTAACTCGTTTGTTTCGCATGCAGTTGAAGCTAAATCATGTATATCACAAGTATTTGAAGCTAAACCATTTGTTTCGCATTTATTCGAAGCTAAGCCTTCTACTTCGCATTGATTTGAGGCTAAATCATGTGTTTCGCTTGGATTTGAAGCTAACTCGTTTTTTCGCTAGCAGTTGAAGCTAAATCATGTATATCACAAGTATTTGCAGCTAAACCATTTGTTTCGCATGGATTCGAAGATATCCCTTCTACTTCGCATTGCTTTGAAGCTAAATCATGTGTTTCGCATGGATTTGAACCTAACCTCGTTTGTTTCGCATGCTGTTGAAGCTAAATCATGTATATCACAAGTATTTGAAGATAATCCATTTGTTCGCATGGATTCGAAGATAAGCCTTCTACTTCGCATTGATTTTAATCTAAATCATGTGTTTCGCATGGATTTGAAGCTAACTCGTTTGTTTCGCATGCTGTTGAAGCTAAATCATGTATATCACAAGTATTTGAAGCTAAACCATTTGTATCGCAAGGAATCGAAGATATGCCTCCTACTTCGCATTGATTTGAAGCTAAATCATGTGTTTCGCATGGATTTGAAGCTAACTCGTTTGTTTCGCATGCTGTTGAAGCTAAATCATGTATATCACAAGTATTTGAAGCTACATCATATGTTTCGCACGGATTCGAAGATAACCCTTCTAATTCGCATTGATTTGAAGCTAAAATCATGTGTTTCGCATGGATTTGAAGCTAACTCGTTTGTTTCGCATGCTGTTGGAACTAAATCATGTATATCACAAGTATTTGAAGCTATATCATTTGTTTCGCATTTATTCGAACATAAGCCTTCTACTTCGCATTGATTTTAATCTAAATCATGTGTTTCGCATGGATTTGAAGCTAAACTCATTTGTTTCGCATGTAGTTGAAGCTGAATCATGTATATCACAAGTATTTGAAGCTACATCATATGTTTCGCACGGATTCGAAGATAACCCTTCTAATTCGCATTGATTTGAAGCTAAATCATGTGTTTCGCATGGATTTGAAGCTAACTCGTTTGTTTCGCATGCTGTTGGAACTAAATCATGTATATCACAAGTATTTGAAGCTAAACCATTTGCTTCGCATGGATTCGAAGATAAGCCTTGCACTTCGCATTGATTTGAAGCTAACTCATGTGTTTCGCATGGATTTGAATCTAACTCGTTTATTTCGCATGCTGTTGAAGCTAAATCATGTATATCACAAGTATATGAAGCTAATCCATTTGTTTCGCATGGATTCGTAGATAAGCCTTCTACTTCGCATTGATTTGAAGCAAAATCATGTGTTTCGCATGGATTTGAATCTAACTCGTTTGTTTCGCACGCTGTTGAAACTAAATCATGTATATCACAAGTATTTGAAGCTATATCATGTGTTTCGCATGGATTCGAAGATTAGCCTTCTACTTCGCATTGATTAGATGCTAAGTCATGTGTTTCGCATGGGTTTGAAGCTAACTCGTTTGTTTCGCCTGCATTTGAAGCTATATCACTTATATTCACAAGTATGTGAAGCTAAATCTTTCGTTTCGCATGGATTTGAAGCTAAGCCATCAACTTCGCGTTGACTTGATGCTAAATCATGTTTTTCGTTTGGACTTGAAGCTAACTCGTTTGTTTCGCATGCTCTTTGAACTAAATCATGTTTATCACAAGTATTTGAAGCTATATCTTTTGTTTCGCATTTATTCGAAGATAAGCCTTCTACTTCGCATTGATTTTAATCTAAATCATGTGTTTCGCATGGATTTGAAGCTAACTCGTTTGTTTCGCATGCAGTTGAAGCTGAATCATGTATATCACAAGTATTTGAAGCTAAACCATTTGATTCCCATGGATTTGAAGCTAAGCTTTCTACTTAGCATTGATTTGAAGATAAATCATGTGTTTCGCTTGGATTTGAAGATAACTCGTTTGCTTCGCATGCTGTTGAAGCTAAATCATGTATATCACAAGTATTTGAAGTTAAACCATTTGTTTCTCATGGATTCGAAGATAATCCATCTATTTCGCAATGATTTGAAGCTAAATCATGTGTTTTGCATGGATTTGAATCTAACTCGTTTGTTTCGCATGCTGTTGAAAATAAATCATGTATATCACAAGTATTTGAAGCTATACCATTTATTCGCATAGATTCGAAGATTAGCCTTCTACTTCGCATTGATTAGATGCTAAGTCATGTGTTTCGCATGGGTTTGAAGCTAACTCGTTTGTTTCGCCTGCATTTGAAGCTATATCACTTATATTCACAAGTATGTGAAGCTAAATCTTTCGTTTCGCATGGATTTGAAGCTAAGCCATCAACTTCGCGTTGACTTGATGCTAAATCATGTTTTTCGTTTGGACTTGAAACTAACTCGTTTGTTTCGCATGCTG